>NC_056741.1:1610167332-1610182332 GCF_019279795.1 Protopterus annectens
ATTCTATCTAGTTTTATATATATATATATATATATATATATATATATATATATATATATATATATATATATATATATATATATATACACACACACACACACACACACACACACATATATACACACACATTCTTGCACATGGGGGCAGTGTAAGAAAGTTTGCACCCTGACCAGAAGTTTCACCCTTTTGAAGTTTTGGGCATTTTGTGTGGGATTTTGGTTCCTTGGCATCTTGATGTCTGAGATTTCACAGTCAATCCATCCTTGTTGAGATTAAAAGCCCACTTTCAGAGAGTGAGTACTTAACTCAGGATGATGTGAGTCAGCTGTGGAAGACATCAGGAAGTTGTTGTTGTGTCTTTTGGCTTTTCATGGTTAGGGGTCGCCACAGCGAAACTCTGGTCCGCTAATGATTGGCAGTAGATTTTTACGTGCCGAGTTGCCAGCTCTGACGCACAACCTTCAATGAAGGTACGCCCATTCACGTATGTCTCCATGCAGAAGACGGTCTAGCTGAGAATCGAACAGGACAACGTCTTACTGTGAGGCGACAATGCTACCGCAGCACCACCACCACAGTGGAAGACATCAGGAAGACTAAGCAAAAATAAATCAGGCCACCAAAAGAATATCTGAGAGGGTTATGTTTTGCACTTACAATTATTTTCTTAACTCCCCCAAAAGCAGCCTGTTAGCAGTTTGTGAATGAATATGACAATACATGAAAACAAGTGCACACAAATGTAGCACTTTATGCCTAGCTCTGTGACACAGGGGCTCGAAACTCTGTCTGTGATGCAGATGACCTGAGCTTGAATGGTGACTTGTGCATCTGAAGAGTGAGGCAGACAAGGATGGCAATTAGAGTCTTATGCTGACTTACTCATCGGGGGAGGGGGGTAGTGTCTCTAGCACCCCGATTGCTCCCATGCAAATGGAGACATGGCTAGGCTTAATGGTGGTAGCTCAGGTGATGCTGACTTCATGATCCCAAGTCAATAATGGCAACTCTGATAGTGTGTGTGTGTGTGTGTGTGTGTGTGTGTGTGTGTGTGTGTGTGTGTGTGTGTGTGTGTGTGTGGCAGAGAGAGTGTGGGTGTGGGAACATGCACACATCAGTGGTGAGTGTAGAACACCTTAGTAGTGAAGCAGGTGCCCACGGCCATGAGGGGAGTGAGGTCAGGGCTAGAGTAAAAACTTCTCTCATGGTACCTCATATGACATCTATTACTCTCACCTGGTGATGGGATTGAATGGACACTGGAGGTAGCTTGATGCTTGGGAAGCACAGGGGCAAGAAAAAAAAATGATATAGATAAAAGGTCTGTAATTCATTCCCACCATAGATAAGAGCAAAACAATTCAGCCACTTCCTAACAACATCTTTTATGGGACAGCGAGTGACTCTACCACCTGTTGCATGATACTGTCATGCAAATAATACTAAATAATGAAGGGTCTGTGGTATTATGCAGTTACAATGCTATTTTCAAAATAAGTTGCTTTTATGTATTTATGACTCATACACTGCACAAAGTCTACACTAGGAAACATAATAAACAGCCTGGATATTCTCACACATTATGACTTTGAAAACGAGCAATTTTTCTTAAGCCTTACCTTTATACTTTATGTTGTCAAGGAAAACACATGCATAATTTGAAATCTCTTCCTTTCTTCTCCTAAGTTCTCTGTTTTTGGTTTCAACCCAGGTGTTAAACTTGAGTGATGGCACCTCTTGATCAAAGTTTTGGTGCATCACGCATCTGCTAATGGCAGGTGTGCTATCCAGCCTGTGATCTCTAGATCTGTTTTCTATAGCTAGACCTTTGGCATGCCTTTGTAGCATTTCATTTGAAAACAGCAAGAGAGCTGGCCAGGACCAATTTAAAAATATATCTGTTAAGGCTGAAAGATAAACACCAAAACAGAGTGACAAGCCCAGAAGAAATGTTTTTTATATGCTGCCTGAAAGTATTCATGCTTACAGCTGTACTCTGTCATCCATTTTTTATGTAAGCTATGTGACATTATAGATCAGGGAATCCATTCTGATGCTTGACTATGGAACATTTTCATCATGTTCTCATTAAAAATCCTTTACTTCTGGTTTTAAACAATTAGTAAATGTTTTGTGTCTTGGCAAAACATCATAATATGCACAACAGATTTATGTTCAGTGACTAAGGACGCAAATAGTGAAGCCAAAAACTCAAAAAATAATTATTTATTTATGATCAAATAAACAGACAATAACAGTCAAAAAGAAACCAACCATTCTCCCACTATAAACTTTACAGCCTACTTAAGAAACACTGTAGATAGAACTATTTATAAACAAACTAATCTTAAGATCTCCACTCATCAATAATTAGAATTGTAATTACAGCCAACACACAAAGATGAAACATTTTATGCAGTTAATATTTAACTATATAAATAGGACACACTGACTTGCTTGTTGTTTGACTTACTCACTATATCACTGAATGATTTATAGCTCACCTTTGTGAATAACATATGAATGAACATAAACACATGCAAAATCATTACTGAGCAGAATAATACAATTAAAAGGAAAATATACAGACTGCCAGAAGTGGCTTGTGACTTCTAAGCATGGGGCAGAGATGGGGTGCTGGAAGCAGCAAATGATTGGGTGTTGCCAGGATGTGGCAGGACTATATTAGAGTGGAATCCTAGGATATCTATCACCCTCAGCTTGAACAGAGCAGAGCAGGAATATGCCCCATCATTCCTTTATCAGCCCTTGTCTGATCCTCCAAGTCCCTGTATGGCTAATCAAACCTGTGTTGTCTTGGTCAGAGTCAGGGCTTCATCCCTCTGTCCCATGGAGCCAGGACAGGCACTACATGTGGGCGGGAAGGGAGCATCGCTACCTCTCCTTAAACCAAAAATACATATTCTTACTCCTAGCTCAAACAAACCCAAAGGAATAATTTTATTCTTTATTGTGGGATATACCACTACATGTAATTTAGCCTCAGTGCAACTGACAACACCTTTGAATTCAAGCAAATAAGAAAAGCAAAAGGAAGAGCTGGTCGTTATGACGAATAAAAGAAAATTCCTCACTCGTATGCACACCACTGATAGAAAAAGCTAAGTAAGAATTGTTCAGAAATAGCCTTTACAGATGGGCCTAATTTTATAGCTCAAATCCAAATCATGCCCAATCACAGGTGATTTTAGCCTCATTTGGAAGACCACTGATAGATACAAAGCTGGTAAAAGGATTATGGTATATGCAAAGGCATATGCAGGTATGTAAAAACTATGAAATCAAATGTTTTCCATTCATTTTTCCAACTTATAATGCTATTTTAAAAATGAGGAGATAACAAGCAATTTGTAATTACTAGTATGTGATTAAAGAATGGCATTTGCTGTACTTTCCATGAGAAATTACATCTTTTCTTGCCAGACTACTGATGGATATTTTCTTTGCAAAATGTCATAATTAGCATGACTGTTGTTGCCTTGAGTCATTCAGGTGATTGTATGCGTATACAGATAAATTCAGAAACACAGCCTTGCAGCGGCCTACTTGCTGGAGCAGAACTCAGTCCTGTGCATAACTAGCCACACAGGTCATTGTGCAAAGAACATGCTTGCAAGAATGTAAGAAATATCCCCTGAAAGGCAAAATATGAGTGTGAACATGACAGAATGTTCAGCAATATAATTACCCCCTTTCAAGAATTAGGATCATATGAGCAGTATAAATAGATATCTGTATATTTTATAATGTATGACATCCTGCATCCCTTGTACATAGTAACACTATGTATAATGGTGTTGTAGTGCATGGAGCATGCTGATTACACTCAAACATTTGGAAAAAGCAAACCAGTTAACTGCTAAAGTGGCAAGAGACCTGACCTTAGCAATTGTTAAGCACCCCCTGTAAAGCAGTTAAGGTTAGAGGTCTAGCACTCGGCAGTAAAGCCGGCCTGTACTGATCAACAAATATCAGGAGCAGAACAAAAGATTTGTTTCTGCCTGCTTTCTGTATTGGTAACATATCTCTAAGTTCACCACCACGAAAAAAGAAAGGCCAGTGATTACCTTGATGAACTTTATTAAAACTGCAGTCCAATAAGTTTCTCTAATGAATTTACAATGTTGCTACAATAATAGGATTTGTGTTAGTGTGCGTTTTCAAAAGGATTCAAACTCTGAAACACCAATGCATGTCATTATTTAGTGACCTCAGTCCTCAGTGGTTTGTCCAAAAACAGATTTTATGAAGAACAAACCGAAAATATGAAGCAGCAATCTGGACAGTTGAAAGACATGAAAGGTAAGTGTAAATGTGACATACAACTTTATACTGCCTAGCTAACAGCATCCACAAGTGTTTTACAGTTTTGAAAGCTGGCAAAACACTTTTCAATTTTTTCCCTTGTAACTAGCAGTACATGGAGCAGACAGAGCTTCATGCACTGCCAATTATTATGATCATGTTACCGATTATAACTCCTTATTATGTGTTGTCAACATGGATGCCAAGATTCACCTCTTGAGTTTCACTCTTAAGGTGAATTTCGTGGCACCCATGTCCCAAGCACATAATAAGCAGGTTATGATTGGCAACCTGATCATATTCCTTTATATCTATGTCTGCTTATTAATATTAAGATACTAATTCTTAAAAAATGCGTAAGCAAACAAATTTAGGGCACATAAGGACAGATCATTAAAATGGGAAAAAATAAAGCCTTCTGATGATACAGTATAAAGTTCAAGCTAAACACTTTAAATCAAGTAAATCAGTGTAGATGTGTATGTGTAAAATGAATATATCAGTATAAATGTGTGTGTGTGCATATGTGCATATACATGCCTAGATGCACACAGACCTCTCGCTCATCTGTCCCTGATTTGGAGAATTGTTATTATTTTAAGGCTTGATTTACCCCTTTCACATAATTTTTGAATCCTTCTCATCAAGTGATTTAGAAAACCACATTACATGACCAACATACTAGTGGCACCAATAATTTAAAAAAATGAAACACACAATGTACATCTTCCTTTCTCAGAAGCAAAAAGCATGCCTAGTATGGAAGAATTTTTCAGTTCAGGTCATTAAAGTGTACTGAATTTATACTGCCTCTTAGATAACGTGCTTATATTTTTCCATCATTTTTATCATGCTGTTTTTCAAACGTATTTCTGAGTGGTATCCCGCATTCCTAATGACAGGAGGAAGTGCTCTGTGTTATTTAGTATTCAAAATTTCATACTTATTAGAGATCAGATTTTTGGCTGGATGTATCTACTTTCAAGAACTCTTGTACCTATTTTCAGTTTCTACAAGTTTCAGAGGTATGCACATACATATCTATATCCATCTCTCTCTTTCTCTCTCTCTCTCTCTCTCTCAATGTCTTTGTGTGTGTGTGTGTGTGTGTGTGTGTGTGTGTGTGTGTGTGTGTGTGTGTGTGTGTGTGTGTGTGTGTGTGTGTATTTATATGTATAGCTATATATATATATATATATATATATATATATATATATATATATATATATATATATATACATACAAATATATGGGTATAGACAGACAGATAGTTATATATAGCTTATTTGATCAAAAATAGTAGCATATCATCTAAACCACAAACCATCAAATCTCATTTTATAAAAAATATCACATGCACTAAATATATCTCCAAAACGCTTTTATTTGCAGGTGGGTCAAGCACCCACTCACCCCCTCTTAATTAAATATACTAACTCCACAGTCTCACAACTACAGAGAAGAGACAGTACTTCTGCCACAATGAAACACTGCTAGCACAGATACACAAACTTCTATACATGGAGCTACAACTTAACAGTGGACATTAGCAAGGAAATAATAATGATTAAGAGCTGACCACATTGTTCAGGATATGGGAACTTATGTAGACAATGGCCTAACATTTGACCAACATTGTTGAAAGAAAGTCGTATATTGCACAGCTTATAAACAAAGGGATTGTATCTGGATATAGAGATGTCATTGTCCCTGCTTACTCAGCCCTCATTAGGCCATTCATTGAAATAATGCCCCTTTGGGATGCATCCACTAAGATATATGCACTAGCTGTAATGCCCACAAAGATACAAGGCCTAAACAACTTGTCCTACATGGACTGACTCAAAGCCCTGTCACTATACCTGATATCTTACAGACTGCTTAGTGGTGACCTGATTCTGGAATACAAGGCATATCTGACCCATTACTGATGGATTTACTGCACATCAGCAAGTCAGATGGCATCAAAAATACTTGGTTTGGGGATCTAAAGCTCTTCTGCAGTATTAACAGAATGGTTTGGAAGGACAGGTACATCTCACAGAGGATACTGCTGCTGTGGAACAAACTCCCCACCCACATGAAGCAAAGTTCATTCCTGTCCATTTTTGACTGCAACTTGGATTTATGGATGGGAAACAGAAAATCTACCCTAGGACTGCCCTCTGTACTACTAATTGATAGAGGCAGCTCCTAAATGCTTATGCATGGGTCTCTTTAAATTAAATATGGTATGATCCCAATTATTCTCATTAGGGATAATATATAATTATTAACCATGGGATGGATAAGGCCAATCTATAACCAAATAAGTATTTTGAACACAAAAAAGCAGGCTAGTCTTAAAAATTGCCTGCAAGGGCAGCTGGCCTAGTACTTACATTTAAACTGAATAACACTAATTTGCATTATTATTTGTATCCTCCTTTTCTACACCAACAGTCCTTTTCTACTAGCTAACATGGTTGTTGATCAAATGTGATTCAGTCATTTGTGGTTTAGATAAAAGCAGATTTTCAGCCAAATGGTCCACTGCTTTTGTATGTAGAGCAAATGAATTTAGATCAAGTGAACCATAGCCCCCGATACATATAAACATTATACATATATGTATATAAATGTACAGGAATGAAGGAGAGACATGCACACAAATACAGATACACACATATATAAATGTAGATATGATTCCTACTATCAAAGAATATTTTTTTTCTGATATGAAGATATCAGCAAGCCACTTCATCACTAAAAGAAAGTTTTCTTTAGTTTACTGAAATAATGTTATACCCCATGTGTGTAGGAAATCACAGAACTGATCCAACAGAAAGGCAAGTACTTGCTAACACATTTAGAAACTTTTTACAAAGCCAAATAATATATAGCTTGCAGAACAAGAATCAGTAAGCCACAGAAACCCTATTTCTTTAATTTTTATGTTTTTATTGCTTGAAATAAATTGTTTGTGTGATCATTGCATTCTTTATGAATATGTGGGTCATTTAACCATGGTTCGAAGCCTTGTACAAAGTCTTAGCTTGTGCCCCACAATGCCAACATCCCTTTAAACCCGACATGTCATGTAGCACTTTACATAAAGTACTAGCATCACTTAGTGGGCTGCATTCCTCTTGCAAAATGTAAGTCAAATGCATTTTATGCATTATTTCGTAGTGTGTTATAAAAGCAGTATATGCAAGAACACTGCACCATTTCCATGTCTTTTTGAATTTCTGTACAGGAATTTTCCAGACATTCCTTACTGCGAGCTTAGTTTGTCATGGATGCTCAGAGCAGTCCCTTAATTATCCAAAGTATTCTCTAAAACACAGTTCACAAATTAAGTCTCTGCACAGTGAGTCCTGCTGACATTTCCATGATGATTTGCTTTATTTTTACTGTGTAATATAGGGATCCATGTGAGCATTGATGCAATCAAAGTGTGTAGTATAGGGCTGCATGTGAGCATTAATGTAATCAAAGTGTGTAGTATGGGGCACATTTAAGTATTAATATAATCAAAGTGTGTAGCATAGGGCCACATGTAAGTATTAATACAATCAATGTGTGTAGTACAGGGCTGCATGTGAGCATTAATGCAATCAAAGTGTGTAGTATAGGGCTGCATGTGAGCATTAATGTAATCAAAGTGTGTAGTATGGGGCACATTTAAGTATTAATATAATCAAAGTGTGTAGCATAGGGCCACATGTAAGCATTAATACAATCAATGTGTGTAGTACAGGGCTGCATGTGAGCATTAATGCAATCAAAGTGTGTAGTATATGGCTGTATGTGAGCATTAATGCAATCAAAGTATGTGGTATAGGGCTGCATGTGAGCATTAATGCAAAGTGTGTAGTATAGGGCTGCATGTGAGCATTAATGCAATCAAAGTGTGTAGTATAGGGCTGCATGTGAGCATTAATGCAATCAAAGTATGTAGTATAGGGCTGCATGTGAGCATTAATGCAATCAAAGTGTGTAGTATAGGGCTGCATGTGAGCATTAATGTAATCAATGTGTGTAGTATGGGGCACATTTAAGTATTAATATAATCAAAGTGTGTAGCATATGGCCACATGTAAGCATTAATACAATCAAAGTGTGTAGTACAGGGCTGCATGTGAGTATTAATGCAATCAAAGTGTGTAGTATAGGGCTGCATGTGAGCATTAATGCAATCAAAGTATGTAGTATAGGGCTGCATCTGAGCATTAATGCAATCAAAGTGTGTAGTATGGGTCACATTTAAGTATTAATATAATCAAAGTGTGTAGCATAGGGCCACATGTAAGCATTAATAGTACAGGGCTTCATGTGAGCATTAATGCAATCAAAGTGTGTAGTATGGGGCACATTTAAGCAGTAATAAATCAAAATGTGTAGTATGGGGTACATTTAAGCATTAATATAATCAAAGTATGGAGCATAGGGCTACATGTAAGCATTAATACAATCAAAGTGTGTAGTACAGGGCTGCAAGTATTTATTTTTATTTATTTATTTATTTCATTTGTTTATCGGGTAATGTCTGTCTGGACACGAGGCCCATTTTCAGTGGAGACTTGGGGAGAAAAGCTCTTGACATACAGCAGAGAAAACACTAACAATACCAACAATATTAACAATACTAGTAATGTTTGCAATGTACATACAGGATAGTAATCTAAATTACTAACAATATTAACAAAAATTAGTAAAGTTTGAGATGTATTAAAAGTGTAAAATACAATACACTGATGATTCAACTCTTATCTGTTCAGCTTCATCACTTCCTACCATACAACTCACCCAGGAATCCTTTAGCTCTGTGGAAAGTTGGATCACTCAGATCCAACTTATCCCAAACCCTAATAAAGCCAAATTAGTACTTTTCACACCCAACAAAACCATTTTCACCCCTCTGTCCTTCACTATTTCCTCCAAAAATGGCACTATTATCTCTCCCTCTGACCATACCAAACTTCTAGGCATTGAAATTGATAAAAATCTATACTTTGACATCCACATTTCACAAACTATCTTGTCTACCCTAATGTATGCTGCTCCAATTCTTACCCAGCTTAGAAAACTTGACCTTGCCAGACTCAAATCATGTTATAATAAAATCGCCAAGTTTGCAAACAACTCCACCTTTAGAACCCACCATTGCCAGGCTCTAAGAGAACTGCAATAGCTGGAACTTCCCCAGCTACTAACCTATCACCAATTAGTCATCACCTACAATGTTGTTGTGATGACTGTGTCCTGGCCCAGCAATCAAGGAGCCTCAATCCTCATCACTAAAACCAGGGAGGTCATCTCCTAGAAGAGAGGAAAGGATAACTAATACACACAGTCCCTTAAGTGCACACAGCAATCACAGTCAGTCTGGGGCTGGTTGCTCCCTTGCTCAACAGGTCCCCAATAAGACTCCCCACTGGCACAGCTATAGGGTCCAGATCTCAGTCTAGTTGGGCAAGCTGAAACCTCCAGTACTCTCTCTGTCCAACCAGTGCTTTGTGTCCCTGCCAAGTAGCTGACCCCCCCCCCACACACACACACACACTTTGAGATACGTATTTATACAACTTCACAGACATTCCTGGGAAAGGCTGACACAGATTCTCCAGCTGTGCCCCTTTACCCAGACCATATGGTAGTAATCCCTGTCACCACCCAGCTAATAATATCAGCTACTAAAAGGCCCTTAAAAGGGTCACAAACCAGACCAAGATGAAATCGCAGGAAGACCAATAATAATTTGTTTGCAATGTCAACCAAATTTTGCTAAATCCAAACAGTTCAAAAACCACGTTGCAGTATAAACGAAGAAAATTTGTTCCAAAGTCACAACACAAGACCCACCATGGAAGTCACAACAATAATCAGTTAAGCGCTTTCCCCTGGGAACAATCCCAGGCTTCCTCAGAACATTTGAAAATGAGCAACAGTGTACTTAAATATCACCACGTAACATCATATGACCCCCTAAACAATAAATCATAAAAAACATCAAAAAAATTTTTAAAAACAATATTAAATAATCATGTTGTAGACATATTATTACATCATTAACATGATATTGATATTATCTAATCGTGTTATAAAAATGATTAACTATAACTATTAAAAAATAAAAATAAAAATATACAGTCTACAGCTGAAATACATAAAAGAGACCTGGTACCACCTCTTATAATAATTTAAAAATATTCTTACTTACTTAAAAATATTATATTTATTAATTTATTTCTTGTAAAATGCCACTGCATTAAAGGTAGCTAGTTAAGTAATTATTAAACCATTCCTTTACATGACCGAACATGGTTTTTGAACTGTTTGGATTTAGCAAAATTTGGTTGACATTGCAAACAAATTATTATTGGTCTTCCTGCGATTTTATCTTGGTCTGGTTTGTGATTTTTACATTTTCTTGTTGCCCTTAAAAGGGTGTCCAATTATTACTGTGCAATATTATTATCCAATGGTAATGTGACTATTCAGTCTAGGCTTATTGGAAGCTTAGACAGTAAACTCTATAAATATATACTGTACTCTAAAGCATAATTTATCTCTACATAAACCAGTCACAGGTAGAAGGTTTTAAAAATATTTAATAATAAATTAAAACACAAGACAAAACTACTACACCACATAGATATCTAAGAGTTCAGAGATCACACAGAAACTTAAAATAATACAATAGGACAGGTCTGATTTCAAAGAAAAATACCTAATTAATCTTTACTAACTTTAACTATTCCTACAAGAAATCACAATGCTAGAAACTTACATCTGAGCTTAGGCAGAGTGCTGAGTTAGATATCCAAGATCAAAATTCTTCCAGTCTCTTGTGTGAAATAGTATTTAAACATTGCTAACAAACATGTCTTTAAGGCCCTCCTAAATTACATCATTTTTGACACTTAGTCTGGAGTTCTCAGGCCACAAACTGTATTATTTAGCAATCTAACACCTGCTCAGAAATTTACAACAATATAAGTCATTTCACATATATACTCTAACAGAAACCAAAGCAATGAAGTACATTCCACATCTAAATTCTGGTCATAAACTTTAGCCTTAAAACGATGGGCATGCGACCTTCATCCAGATGCACTGGAGCTGAATTCTAACATGAAAGGGTCACAACATGCTTCACTGGGCCAGTAGAGTACAATATTGTCACATATTTTGCAGTTCCACATTTCACAGTATTCTTTTACACTCAAGAAGCATGCCTGTATTTTACATTTATTTACAAATGCCAGAATTATATATCAAATTATATTTGAGTAGGTGGGCAGCCTTCGCCCATATCTCCCCAATCGTCACAGTGGTAACACATCCAGAAAAAAAACCTGCACTAGGCCAACTTCTCATCCACTATAATAGAAATCGTCCTCTCCGATCTTCTGACAAATCCCTCTTCTGTATCTCCATGGCTAACAATATTGCAAGAAAAGCACTGTTCTCCCACTCCATAGCTAGAACCTGGAATAATCTCCCTCCTGCTCTGATTTCTGCCCCTACCTCTTCTCACTTTAAAAAAAACTCACTTAGGACACACCTAAAGAATAAGTGGCTATGCTCATGTATTACATAAGTCCTCAAATTATTCCACTTATATACCTCACTTCCTAATATACCTACTGTAATATATATTACAGTCTAGGTCTTCTCTTAATGCTGATTGAATTTGTATACTGATTCTGTTATTAACCATGTTTAACTATTTTTTCCTGTATATATATATATATATATATATATATATATATATATATATATATATATATATATATATATATATATATATATATATATATATATATATATATATAGGTCTTGTTATGTCTTCTGCTGTATACTGTATTTTATCATATTGTTTGAAAATTCTCTGTATACTGTTTTTTAACATATTGTGTAAACTTTTACTTACTGTGGAGTTTTTCTCCCTGGGCCTCTGCTGAAAATGGACCTTTGTAAAGTTGGACCATCCCGGTTAACAAATGTAAATAAAATAAATAGATAAAAATAAATAAAATAATAGTAAAAACAATGTGTTCAGTTGTCAAGACAAAGAAATACAGTTTCCAAAACAGTTGAATGACCATGCAGCATTTATAAGGAGACATATTTTAGATAAATAGAGTCAGCACCGATTGCAGTGTGTGAACATTTTGATTGCCTAGGATGTAAGCAGTTTTAGTTGCTAATAGAAAGAAAGTGTTGAAACAAGTTAGCCATGTGAACAAGTAAGCATTAATACGATCAAAGTGTGTAGTATAGAGTCACATGTAAGCATTAATACAATCACAGTGTGTAGTATAGGGCCACATGTAAGTATTAATACAATCAAAATGTGTAGTATAGGGCCACATGTAAACATTAATACAGTTAGACTGTGTAGTATAGGGCCACATGTAAGTATTAATACAACAAAAGTGTATAGTACAGAACGTCATGTAGGTATTAATACAACCAAAATGTATAGTATAATGTCTCATGCAGACATTAATAGAATCAAAGTGTATAGTATACCATTTCTTGTACGCATTATTACAACCAAAGTGTATAGTATAGTAACACATCCTTAGTGTATAGTGTTGGGCTTCACATAAGCATTAATACAACTTATGAGTTTGTAAAAGTTACCACATCTGCTGCTAAATCAGGTAAACGCTACTGTCCCAGATAACAAAATAAACAGTTAAACAAGAGCGTAATGGGATGTAGACGAAGCAAGTTTTGGCAAAAACTCCCAATGAACTCAAAGTCAGTTCCAACGAACTTTATTCCAAACAGATATCCACAGATAAGCGCTTTCACTATACAAGCTTCCTCAGATCTAAACAGATTGGATTAACATAAGCTGAGGTATATATACACAATTTAAATCAATTGATTTATCAAGTCTTAAAGAAACACACCAAATTTTGCCTAATAAAAACTTTTAAAATGTATAAAAATTATTGATCATGTATAAGAAATACATAAAAAGCATAGAAATGTTTAAAAATCTATACAAATATGAGAGAAATATAATATATGTGCACATATATGTATGCATCAGCATAACAATCTGACATTCCTACGCTGTCTCAGTTTCGGTTTTATGGAAGCTCTTTCATTAAGCCCTAACCCTCTATCAGCTCTTAAAAGAATAATCCATTCACTTTCTTTACTCTCAGTATATGTCCTAATATCACCACCTCTCCTATTTGGAACAATGATTTCCAGAACCTTAAATAAAAACTTATGGGTATTAGGGTTATATGTTTTGCTAGTGCATTATGAGGTGAACCTTTTTTAATGTGATATATGTTTTCTCTGTCCCTGTCTCTAAGTGGGCGATTTGTCTTGCCCACATAAAAAGATGAGCAGGATTGACACACCGCTAAATATACAATGTTGGGAGTCTTACAGTCAGCATCAACGTTGGTGTTGAATACAGTCTGTAAATTGGGATGAAAAAAACTGGTACTAATATCCATATATGAACAAAAATTACAACGGCCACATGGTTTAGTATAGCCATGGGTCATAGAATTCCTCTCAAATTTTGGATGACAAAGCATGTTCCTATATAGGAAATGAGGTTCATTCCCATCTATCTGCCTTAAGTCTTCATCTACTTGTAAGATATCCCAATGTTTAGCAATGATCTCCTTAACCTCAAAGTGGCCAGAGACAAAAAAAGGTTGAGAACTTAACATAACTTTTGACCCTTTTTTATTTTTTAGTTTCAATAGAACTGATGGGTCCATAGTATGGTGTTGCTACTGTGGAACGCAGTTTGTGAACATCCTCTATGTGTAAGTTGACCTCATCAATCTTATACCCTCTATGTGTTAACCTCTCTCTCAGGTCATCTAATTCAGCTACAAAACCACTATCCATGTGGTTTAACCTAGAGGCTCTAATCGCTTGGCCCTTCATGATGTTCTTAAAAACAAATGGTGGGTGCATACTCGACCTCATAAGTAGTGAATTACAATAACAAGTTTTTCAATGTACACCCGTATTTATCAGACCATTAGATAACTTTTCGATAAATAAATCTAGAAATTCAATCTCATGTGCTGAGAAATGCATGGTGAATTGCAGACATTTAATCAAGTTATTCATAATTGAGAACAAAGATTGAAGTTCTACTTCAGTTCCTTTCCAAAGGACAAAAAGATCATCGACAAAACGTTAATAAAAAATAACATGTTCTCTAAATAAGGTTTCACAGAATAACACATGTTCTTCCCAATAAGCCAAAAACATACTGGCGTAGCTGTTGGCGCATGGTGTGCCCATTGCTACGCCATCTAACTGCCTATAGATGATGTCATTGAACATGAATAAATTATTCTCCAAAACAAGCTCTAGAAAATGCACTATCAAATCTATCATGATGTTGGTGTAGTCACTATGTTCTTTCAGATATTCTGAGACATACATTAGTCCTAGTCCATTGGGAATAACTGTAAATAGTGACTGTACATCAAATGTGACAAACAGGAGGTCAGATGTAATAACATTCTGTTCAATATTCTCATATAAGTCTATTAGAAACTGTTTAGAGTCTCTCAGGACAAAAGGGTTACCATTTAAAGCCTGCTTAAGGTGTGCCTCTACATAAACAGATAAATGTTCAGTTACCCATCCACGGCCCGAGACAATAGGCCTCATGGGTGGATCACT
>NC_056741.1:1610187332-1610317332 GCF_019279795.1 Protopterus annectens
AAACAAAGCCATTGAGCAGAGACAAACTCAGAGCAGCTAGTTTGCAAATGAAACAGCACTACTATAAATCTTAGCACATACTTAAGTATGCAAGTGTGGTACAGGATATGTACGAGGGTAGTGTGACAGTGGTGAAGTCTGCAGTAGGAGTGACAGATGGGTTTAAGGTGGAGGTGGGATTACATCAAGGATTAGCTCTGAGCACTTTTTTATTTTCAATGGTATTGGACAGGTTGACAGACGAGATCAGACTGGAAGCCCCATGGACTATGATGTTTGCAGATGGCATTGTGATCTGTATTGAGAGTAGGGACCAGGTTGAGGAGACCCTGGAAAGGTGGAGATATGCTCTAAAGAGGACAGGAATGAAGGTCAGCAGGACTAAGACAGAATATATGTGTGTGAATGAGAGGGAGGATAAAGGAATGGTGAGGATGCAGAGAGTAGAGTTGACGAAGGTGGATGAGTTTAAGTACTTGGGATCAACAGTTCAGAGTAATGGTGAGTATGGAAGAGAGGTGAAGAAGAGAGTACAGGCAGGGTGGAATGGGTGGAGAAGAGTGTCAGGAGTGATGTGTGACAGAAGGGTACCAGTAAGAATGAAAGAGAAGGTCTACAAGAGGGTAGTGAGACCAGATATGTTGCATTGGGTTGGAGGCAGTGACACTGACAAAAAAGCAGGAGTCAGAGCTGGAAGTGGCAGAGTTAAAGATGCTAAGATTTGCACTGGGTGTGACAAGAATGGACAGGATTAGGAATCAGTATATTAGAGGGTCAGCTCAGGTTGGACGGTTTGGAGACAAAGTCAAAGAGGTGAGATTGCATTGGTTTGGACATGTGCTGAGGAGGGATGCTGGGTATATTGGGAAAAGGATGCTAAGAATGGAGCTGCCAGATCAGAGGAAAAGAGGGAGGCCTAAGATAAGGTTTATGGATGTGGTGAGAGAGGACATGCAGGTGGTTGATGTAACAGAGCAAGATGCAGAGGACAGGAAGAAATGGAAAAAGATGATCCTCTGTGGCGTCCCCTAACGGAAACAGCAAAAAGATAAGAAGACTATAAATCTTAACACAATCTTATTTAGTCAAGAACCAAACCCCAGAGACCACCCAAGGAGACTTCTGTATAATCCAGTCCGTAACTTATAATAGCCCAACCAAATCAGGTCTGAACAATAAGAACATGTAATTTCAAAATGTCTCCATAGCAAACTTAATAGATATGGGCATCCTGATGCTATGTGGCAATTGTCTCATGTTCACAGACACCATTTAATAGGTTCATAGGTTCATAGGTTTATACTAGGCTATCTGCCCTAAGGCATTTATAAGCCTAGTCCAAATTATTGTGGCTTACGCCACCCCTTATATGAAAAAATACTGTGCCCATTAGTTTGTTGTGCCTCTGTCCAGCAGTGACACAGAGATGATTCCTGGGGTAAACCTACGATCTCCCATCCACAGGTCTAGATTTCTCTTGAACAGAGTCAGCGAGGTGCTCTGCCTCACATGGACCGGGATTTTATTCCACAGCATAGGGAGTCTCTGAGTGATAAATCTATCCCTCCAGCACGTCCTATTTATATCCGTGCTAAGGTTTAAGTCGCTGGCTCTAGTGGTTTTGGTGGATTTGGATTTTTTGAGGTGGAGCATGTCCATTAATTCCGGGTTGGACATGGCCTTGTATGTCAGGCACATGTCACCTCTGAGCAGACGGTATGCGACTGAATAGAGCTGGAGTTTCTTCAATCTGGCAGCATATGACAGATTTTGGAGTCCCTTTATCCTTTTGGTGAGGAACTTTTGGGGTCTCTCCAATTGCTGCAGATGTCGGGTGAGATACATCCCGAATGGGGCATTGTACTCGATCATTGGTCTGATAAGTGAAGAGTACAGGGGAACAATGACCTCACTAGATCTGGATGTGAATCCCTTCATGATCAGGTGGGCAATGTAGAAGGTCTTTCTAACCACTTTAGCAATGTGAGTGTCAAAAGAAAGGCCACTGTCAACCTGGGTCCCCAGGTCCCTGATAACCTCTTCTGTGCTTAGTGGATTGCCACCTATATGGTAGCTTGGGGTTACCTTGTTTTTCCCGAAGGGTATAACTATACATTTTTGGCGTTTAACTTCAGGCCATGGCTCTGGCACCAGCTATCTGTTTCCGTGAGTCCCTTCTGAAGGATATCCGTGTCCGATGCACTTTCCACTATGGCCCAGTTTGCAGTCGTCTGCAAACTTTGTCAGCCAAAGTCCTCCCATGTTGGCCTGTACTTCTGAGAAGTAGATGCCAAATAATAGGGGGCCAAGGACCGAGCCCTGTGGGACACCACTTATGACCGGCTTGGAGTCTGACACAGCGCCAGCAACTCTAACCCTGTGGGTTCTGTCCTTAAGCCAGTTTGCAACCCATCTTGTGACATATGGGTTTACATTTAAGCTGGTAAGTTTTTCTACAATACCCGAGTGGGGTATTGTGTCGAAAGCCTTTGCAAGGTCAAGGTAGGCTGTATGGACTGCCTTTCCTCATCAATGGCCTTGGTGACTGTTTCAAGAAGTCAACCAAGTTCAAAAGGCATGATCTTCCCTTGACAAAGCCAAACTGGGTCGGGTCCAATGTCTGCAAGTCCCCTATATCTTTGTTTATGAGCTCCATTATGATCCTCTCCATAGCTTTGCAGACTAGACTTGTTAAGCTTATGGGGGTAATTACCAGGGTCCGTAGAGGCACCGCCTTTGTGGAGTGGGACCACAGTTGCCGTCGCCACTCCTTGGGCACGTATCCTGTGGTAAGGCTGAGATTAAACAGCTGCCTTATGTGCGGGTTTAATTCCTCATTTAGCTCGTCTAGCACACAGCCGGGGACACCATCCGGTCCCATTGATGCTGTGTTTTAGCTTTAGAGAGAGCAGCTTTCACCTGCGCATTTGAGATGTCCGGGAGGCTACACTCGGCTGGGATAGTTATCTCTCCTTTAGGGGAGAGGGGTGAAGTTTGCACTGAACCTGTCTGCCAGTATGTTGGCAATGTCTGTGGGTTCAGTGATTTTTGTATCATTTTGGACTAATTCTGAGCATATCTGGGAGTTTCCACCCAGGTTCCTAACATAGCTGAAAAAGGCCTTATGATTGTCCTTTGAATCCATGGCAATTTTTCTCTCAAAATTGGCCTTAGTTGATTTTATGAGTGCTCGTATTTTTTACTAATAATGATCAGGGGTGACTTCCCTTTTATGGATTTTGTTCTATCATGTAATAGCTTTCTCCTCTTATTGTAAAGTTTGTTAATGGCTGGGGTCCACCAGACTGGACGTTTGCCCTTTGTGGAAAGAGTCTTGGTTTTATTTGGGATTGCCTGATCCATGCAGTCCTGGAGGTGTTCATAGAAGGCATTTGTAAGGGCTTCCATAGCTTGGGTTGTGGTTTCCTCTGGCTCAGGGGCCTTGAAGGATACCACACCAGTCTTGAGTAGTGTGAAGTTTACTTTAGAGAAGTTCTTCACTATGGTCTTTTGCTTGGGGTGGGGGGGATGTGGATTTCCAGTGAGATTAGTTTATGATCAGATCTCACCAATGAGGGATATACTTCGGTGTGGAGCATTTTGTCCCCATGTTTGTGACAATGAGATCTAGTATATTTTCTCCTCTCGTGGGAACAGTGACTAGCTGTTCCATGGCATTTGAATTTATGAACTCCAGGAACCGTTGGGCTAGAAAGTTAGGGCTTGAGTAATGTTCCCAGTCTATATTCGGGTAGTTGAAGTCACCCAATATGATGGTGTTGGAGATACATTTATACCCTCCAGTGTCTTCAGGAAGGCTGTGTGGGGTTCCTGAGTTTGAGAGGGTGGCCTGTAGCATGCTACAATTTGTAGAGCAGTTTTGCCTATGGTTAGTTGCACCTGGATGGTTTCCGAAGCTTGATGCGTTGCCACCAACCTGGAGGTGTGAGTATCCTTTATGAATATGGATACACCCCCTCCTTTTGTGGTGTGGTCCGGGTTTTGGGGCCGGAACGCATGATATGAGGTAAAACCTAATAGTGCCGGGGTGCTCTCAGGAGCCTTGAACCAGGTTTCAGTTACAGCACAGACATCGATGTTCTCCATACTGAGAAGGGCCTCGAGTGCGTGCATTTTGAGATTTAGACTTCTGGCATTGAGCAGCATTACCCTCAGTTTCTTCCCATTTTGTTTTCTAGGGTGGTAGGTTTAGAATTTGAGCCTTGCCTAAAAAGGCACTATGGGGTGGCAAGAGCCTTAGCCAATATCCGGAATCCCAGGGTGACAGGTGCAAGCCATCCTTGCAGCGTGGCTTGTCAAGCATGTCATCCCAGGCAGACAGACACTGGATCCCCTTTGAATGACACCAGACATTAAGCCAATTGTTAAAGCTGATCATCTTGTCTCTATATTGTGGCATCATTCTTGGTGAAGGAAGGATACTGCTCAGGGTTAGGGTCATACCTGCCTGGGCTACATAATCAGAGTGCTCCTCTATGTCTCTTTTCATGTAGTCCAGGGAGGTACATCTCAGGTCGTTCACACCAGCATGGACAATGACTGTGTCATATTTGTACTTGCCATGGAGTGACCCGAGTGCTTGTGTTATGTGGCGGATTCTAGCCCGATAGGCAGCTTACTGTGACCCTCTCCTTGTTCAGCCTGGTGAGTGGGACGTCAGTGTGTCTGACTATGGAGTCACCTATGACAAGTATGTTTGGTGTTGTATTTGGCCTTAAGGGCTGTGACTGCTTTGCACACTGCTTTTGTGGTTTATGTGTTGCTTGTGGGGTGTCTTGAGGTAGCAGTTGTTTGGGTGTCTGCTTTGGAGGCCTCTGCTGTTTAGGTAAATTTTACTCAGAGCCTCGAGTATGTCTTTGTGTGTTTATGTGTTTGATTCAGTGGAGTGGTAGCATTATGTGAGGCTGGTTTTGTGGTGTGTGTAGTTGCCTTCTCTTCCTGTCTGGTCTTGCCAGTCCTGAGTTGAGAGAGCTCAGCCTCCAGTTTGGCTAAATAGCTGCATCTCTCACAAGTATTTGTGTTATGTGGGAGGAGGAGAGGGTTGTCTGTGTACATGAGGCAGTTATAACATTGCCTCAAGATTCCCAGATTCACCAGCTGGACCGGAGAGGAGATTGACAACTGACCTTTGGACATGCTAGAATAATATTGGGAAATCCTTAATTGAAAACAAGGGCCAGTGGGGAGTGAGGGTGTAGTGCTTTTAATTTTTAGTGCTGACTTATATAATTGCTTTAGTGAGCAAGTGCCAGGTAACTTGAGTGCAATGTGTTACAAGTAACTAAATGCAAAAATGACAAACAGTAACTTTCTTTCAAGTGAAACAAGGAAATAAGTACAGTAAGCAATGCAGATATCACTAGTGATCCACAGAAGTGCTGAGAAGTTACGTATTAGGTGGAATTAGCTTCCAGGGAAATAACAAGCAAACAAACAACAAGCATATAAACAAAGCTAGATTCAGTAGGCCTGGATCTAGTCTATGCTAGAGCAAACAAGGTGAACCAATTTCAGTAAGATACAGTTCAAATATTCAGGCACTATAAACCTTTAACCAGAAAATTCCCAGCTCAGAAGGGCAGAGTCCAGCCTCTTCTCCCACAAGAGTGCAGACCACGAACCTTCTTAATGTAAAATAACTGGCCTGAAGCCCAAGTGCCTAAACCAGAACTAATACACTTGGACACTGGGCTCTCAATCAGCAGTTCCCAACTTAGAAGGATGAAAGCTACCTGTCCTGCCACCACAGTGCTTGCCACAAACCTTCCTAATGTAAAACAACTGTTCTGAAGCCCAAGTGCTTAATCCAAAAGACTTGAATGATAGCTACACTTTAATCAAGTTACAACCAAGCAGTAATAAATACCATTGAATACTTTAGAGAATGTCTGGATTAGTGCTCAAGTTACACAAACAAAGCTAGATCCAGCAGGCCCGAATCCAGTCTATGCCACAGCAAACAAGGCGCACCAACTTCAGTAAGAACAGTTCAGATATGCATGCACTATAAGCCTTTAACCAGAAATTCCCAGCTCAGAAGGGCAGAGTCCAGCCTCTCCTCCCACAAGAGTGCAGACCACGAACCCTCTTAATGTAAAATAACTGGCTTGAAAGCCCAAGTGCTTAAACCACAATTAATACACTTTTAGAATAACAGACACTGAGCCCTCAATCAGCAGTTCTCAACCTAGAAGGATGTAAGCTACCTGTTCTGCCACAACAGTGCAGACCACAAACCCTCTCAGTGCAAAACAACTAACTGGTCCGAAGCCCAAGTGTTTAAACCAAAAGGCTTAGAATGAGTTACACCAAGCAGTAATAAATACAATTGAGTATTTTAAGATGATGCAAAAGTAAAAAGAAGTAGGTAAAAACACAAGTACAGTAAAAGCAGATGAAATTTTTTTTTTTTTACTTAAAGAAACAAACACAAGATATGAAAGATGCAATTACACAATCTCACTGGAGGAAAAAATTTTGCATACAAACAAGGTTGTCAAGGAGACACACATCACATCCACCACACATAGTGTTCACCACACACACATAGACCAACTTATGCTGAGGCACTAAAAATCAGTATTCTCAATCCTCTAAGACCACCTAGGCCTATAAATGGTAATGCATATCCTCGCAATGTCTAAAGCACTCATCAAAAGCAGCACCAAACACCACACATAGACCTACACCAAGTGGAGATCAAAGAGCAAAGCCCATAAGGCAAGTAACCGCATTACCCAGGACTGTTTTCTTGGGGACTCCATTGTACTTCACACAGATGCCCCACTCACCAGACTGAAGAAGAAGAAGATAACGGTTAGTTCTTTGTCTGGAGCCAGGATCCATCACGTCACTACACCACAGGTACCAGTATGATTCTATTGTAGCCCATGTGGACATTAATCAGCTGAGATGAACCTCCCTGGACTACATAAAGACAAACATTATCAATCTGTCTGAATATGTACATCAGGCAGGTATGTGCCTTGCACTGATCAGCATTCTGACTTCTCCAAGAATGATGCTACAGTACAAAGAAAAGATTGACTTCAGTAATTGGCTTAGTTTCTGATGGCTTTCCAGGGCGATTCAGTGTTTGTCAGAATGGGAGGGTATGCTTAACAAACCACGTAGCTTTGCAAAGGATGGTCTGTACCTGCAATCCCTTGACTTCCAAATATTTGCTAAAACTATATGCACCTCCCCGTAGCCTTTTTTAGTTAATGCCAAACTGACAAACAAACCAACATTGCAAATAAAACCAAACAAAACCTAAAAGTATTACTGTTCAATGCTAGCAGGCTTAACAAGAAACTCCACACCGCAAAAGCTCTACTGGCCCTGGAGAATATAGACATCTGTGCTGTTATCAAGACATGGTTCAAATCCATAGAAAGTACTCTGCCAGTACAATGCTTTATTGACTTCCATAACGTTCATACCATCAGCTGGACAGAAATGGACAAAAGGTGGAGTCTCTAGCTATATTAGCAACAAATATACTTTTAGGTTGGTGAAAGTGGATGATGGCCTGGTGATTATCCACGTGCATATCACCACAGACAAAGTCCCATACCATATGCTAGCAATCTTTAGGTCTTCCTCTATGTCCCTAGACTCCTATAGATCATACCTAGACCTGCTGAAGACACTTACCATTAAACTAGATACCCTATTCATGAGAGACATTAAAAACCACTCTATAGACTGGGAAACACTGCCTCAAACTCACAGGCACAATGATTCTTGGACTTTATTAACACAAATGCCCGTGACCAGATAGTGAGGACATTCACAAGAGATTCAACATACTGGAAATGGTACTCAGCAATATGGGAGAGTACTGCACACCCATCCCCAATATCACATCCTCACTGGTGAGTTGAACCATAAAGCTGTTCCTTTTGAAAAAAAAACCTCAGTAACCCAGAAAAATCTGTAATAGTTAGGAACTATTCCAAAGCAAACTAGATCCTATTAAGTGTTAGTCTGTCAATTCAATGCTTCTCCTAACCGCAGGTTTATAGCAATCTGTGCAGAAAGGCCCTGTATAACCATGTCAATGGATGTATAGAGGCTGCTGTACCTACTAGAAGTAAGTCCAAAATAAACTCTAAAAACAAAATCACACTGGTAGAATTCTAACCTTAATAGGGTATATGACAAAGGGAAAAAAAGTTGTGACTAAAATCAGAAAGAGCAAGTCCTATAATAAGAGCTATCTAATTAAATGAAAAATAAACTAAGAGAACTAATTAAGTCCAACAAGGCCACTTATGATATCAAGATAGCCTCACAGGCTAAAGACAACTACAAGGACTTCTATAGCTATGTCCGTAACCTCAAAAGCAGCACACATCAGTGTGCCGAACTTGTGGTCGATGGGGTTTCTTTCACTGAGGAAAGTGACATAGTGAATTTGCTGGCTAACAAATTTAGTTCAAACTTCACTTCATACTCTCTCCAGCCTCACCCCATGAAATACCTTCAAGTATAACCCCCTACCCAACTATTGGCAGGGATCTGTCCCTGATGTCACTCAGTAAAGCCAAAAACACAGCCTTGGTGGGTCCTGACAGTATTCTAGAATGCATCCTAAATAGCTTGAAACATGAACTATCAGGGCACTAGAGTCACTTTTTCAGTTATAGGTTCAAAGGTTCATATGTGTGTACTAGGCTAATGGCCCTGGAGCCTTTACAACCCTAGCCCATAGACATTCCCTGGCATCATGCCATCTGATGTTATTTCTCAGTGCCTCTATCAAGTAGAGCAACTGGAGTGATCCTCGGGGTGAACTTTCTATTTCCTATCCACTCATCAAGATTTTTTCTGAAGAGGGCTAGTGAGTAGCTCTGCTTGATATGTATGGGAAGTCTATTCCAGAGCATGGGCAGTCTCTGGGTTATGAACCTGTCCTTCCGGCATGTTCTGTTTATTGTGGTAATGAGGTTATAGCCGCAGAATACTCTTTGTTCCTGAGAATGGAGAAATGCAATGGTTATCCAATTTTATAAGGATTTATCTTCAACCCAGTCCCAGAAACTATAGACCCATTAGTCTGACTAGTCTGACATGCAAAGCTATGGAATGAATCATCATCATGGAACTGATCACCAAAGACATAGGCAACCTTCAGACACTGGAACCAATCCAGTTTGTCTTTGTAAAGGAAGGTCATGGATACTAAACCTGGTGTACTTCTTTGAGAAGGTTGCCAAGGCAATTGATGAGGGGAAATGGTGCATACCACCTACCTGGACCTGGCTAGGTAGTTAAATAAAATTCCTCATTCTGGAAAGTTGACATACTCACCATACTGGACATAACTTCTTGACCCAGGGATTCAGGACTGGTGAGGCTACCTCCACTTAGAGACCAGTCACCAGAGGGGTATCTCAGGTCTCCATTCTAGGAATGTTCCTATTTGTCATTTACTTATCAGAGGCAAAGGCTAATGTCAAAGGCCTTTGGCTGACCAAGTTCACAGGTGACTGCAAAATGAGAGCTATCACAGCTTCCCCATGGCAAAAACATCTTAATAAAAGGTCTTACACAGACAATTGACTGGTGTCAAAGTCATAGATTAAAATTGAATGCCAAGAAATGTATTATAGAGCCTGTGATGTCCACACACTGGGTCAGTAATCAAAGAGCCTGAATCCTCACCACTGACACTGGAGAGGGACGTGCACTTGGAATATAAATGGATATACTCAGTATTTCCAGATGCAGACCTCTCTGCATCAAGCATGATTTCTCTAAAGACCACACAGGGACCACACTCAGCCTCCAGTCTAGATTTCTCTATATCTGCCTCCCTCCAGGTCCCCAATAAGACTTCCAATTGGTACAGCTGTAGGGTTAGGTCCTCGCCCAGAGTGTCCATGTCAAGACCTCCAGCACCCTTTCTGTAAGACCAGGGCTTTGTCTCCCTGCTCCAAGTAGCAAACACACACACACACACACACACACACACACACACACATACACACACACACACACACACACACACACACACACACACACACACACACACACACACACACACACACACACTGTGAGATTTGATTTTACACACACACACACACACACACGCACACACACATACATACACACACACACACACACACACACACACACACACACACACACACACACACACACACACACACACACACACACACACACACACACACACACACACACACACACACACACACACACACACACACACACACACACACACACACACACACACACACACACACCTGGAAAAGGCTGGCACAGATTTACCTGCTGTGCCCTTTTCTGCCCAGAATATAAGGGAATTATTACCGCCACCAGACACTCCACAATCAGCTTCTCTAGGATACTGTTTCTTGTCATTACTAACCTATTTTTTTTAAGATTTTGGGGTTGTTTATAGTTTTGTAGATTAGCTCAAGATATGATTTTTTGCCATTACCTATAGGCTTTGCTTCTTCTTGTCATTAGGGTTCTACTGCAGTAAGACAGCAAGGTGGGCATGTGTTTTTTAGTTCATTTGTCTTTTTGGAGCAAGACTGTTGAGAGTGTCAAGAAATAATGAGTAAAATTTATTATTGGCATCATTTAAGTAAAGTGAAGAGAGGTGACCAGTTAATGTATTTGAAGGTGTTGTTAAATATATTGGGTTTAAATCTGATGATTTTACATGAGTCTTCATAGAGGCATTGTCTGATCTGGTGAATAACAATTCCCTGGACTGAAGTGGGATGTTGGTCACTTAAGGAATATGGGAGGATCCTGAGTGAGCAGTGATGATTTGGACTGAATACAAGGATCGAGTTGAGTATAGAGCCAGTGTTGTTGTTTTTGTTATTTTTGTTAAAGCATGTATAATAAGTTATAAATTGTGTAAAGCCATACAGGTTAATACTTGCACAAGGTTCGTCTGATACAAGGCTTTTGACAGTCTATGCTGACATCTCCCAGAATAATAATTACATACGGTGTGGTATAAGTTGACCAATGGAGAATGACTTGTAGAGTAAAGATGTTGCTTCCTATGTGTATGCAAAGGGCAATGTTATATAGCTTTTTATAATTATTTATTTTAAGGAGAGAGATCAGGAGCACCATGGTGTCAAATTTTGATGGCATGATTGTAGAGTAAGTAAGAATCAGGGAGTTAGGAAGCAGGATGGCCACACCACCTGCTTTTTATATATCAGAGCATAAGGTATTATAGCCTGGGGAGGAGAATTTCAGGGTATTTTATGTGTGGTTTGAGCCATGTTTGTGTGATTATGATTATGTCGTGTGAGTACTGATTGGTCCAAGCATGGAATTCTGTTACTTTGTTTAGCATGCTATAAATATTTAAGGAGATTATGTTTTGTTCTTTAGAATTTATGGGATTAGAGGTGGGATTGGAAGTGCATGTTACAACATATGAAAATATTTCTGAGTAGCATTGTACAGAAGAAGTTTTGCTATGTTGCTACTTGAGTTGTATTTACATTTGCGAACACAGACTGATGAATTAAGTATTCTCTGCTTACATTAAAGATAGGGAAAGATGTAAAACAAAATGGAACAATTTCAAAGTTTGAAAACTGGATATAACTGCTGTGTAGGCAACAGTGGGAAAAAGGATGATTGGTGGAAATAGCATAAAATCACTTGTGAGGCAAAATAGGAGAAGGAACATGTCTGAAAAACAGTATTAAAGGTGTATAGATTTGTGGGGTAAGTATTGCAGAGTTGTTTGATATAAGGTAATGAGACATACAAGGAAGTTTTGAATAAAAAAAAAAAAGTTCCACGTTTGTGTGTGAAAACTCAGCCAAGAACATACTGTAATATTTTGGACTGCTCATAGCCATGCACAGCACAACTAACATCATACATTGGCTTAGACACCTGAATAATGTACATAAAGGGTGCCCATTTGCACAGGGAAGAAACCCTGAAAAGCAATATTCATGCCATTTTTATTAACAAACTGCATCAAGCATGTGGTTATCAGCAGTGCAACATGCAGATACAAACTATTTTACATTGCAAATCCTAATGGTAACTCCTTGAAAAGTACTGCCATCTAAAATAATAAAACACCAATGGCAATACTGATTAGATTATAAGAGTGAAAGTGAATGCATTTACATTGTTTTTATCCTGTCCATGTCTTTATTATTGGAACAGTTAGAACTAAGATGGCAAATTTTAATCAGAGCTTATGCTAGGCCAGGTCTCAATGATATTTGTTCTATTTCATGTATATTACAGCTTAAAAGCCTCAATAGATGAATGTAGATATATTGCTGTTATTGCTATGCATATCTTTTTTACATTTTTATATATATATATATATATATATATATATATATATATATATATATATATATATATATATACATATACATACATGTATATTTATATGTTTATCCATATGTTTTAAAAAAAATGGGAGGGATGATTTAATTGTATTAATTGTATAGATCACGAGATTAGGGAAGACTATTTAAGCACATTTTGTGGAGTGATGTATTTGTCTGATGAAGTTGAGTTAATAAAACTTAAAGAAAGCGCTAATATTACACATTATACCATGACCCCCCATTAATATTCCAAAACGTGCATGCTGATTGGTCTTTCCATTAGTATAAAAACACTGTCTCACTATGTTAAAGGAGTTTAACATAGAGAAAGCAACAGAGATCTCCGTTGCTTTTTTTTTAAAATCTTGCTATGTTAAATGGGTTTAACATTATGTTAAACCCATTTAACATAAAAAGCAATGGAGATCTTGCTTTCTCCATTGCTTTTTGCCCAACTCTGATTGTGTACTGCATAGGCATACGCATGCGAGTGTATCGAAGAAAGAACTGAGAATACCAGACAGCTCTTGGAAGGCAGAGCAGGAGACATATACAATGCCATTATTTAAGAAAAGTAATTATTTTTCTTAAATAATGTCGGATTTACCCACAGATGGCTTTGTTTGGCCACCTCGGGGCCCGCCTCGTGACCAAACCCACGCGTGGGTGGGTAAAAATCACCACACCACCCAGGTATGGCTATTATTAAGTGACTCAGTATTCTTTGCAATTTTTTGTTGGTTTTAACAGTTTGTCTTTTATTTTGTTTTATATCAATTGTTTTTATCCTGTCAAAGCCCAGGAAAAAAATAAGAGCAAGTCTGTGAAAAACCCGCCATGCTTCAGTGTTTCCTGTTCTAATCTAGCACTGTTTACCTAACATGAGATCATGCTGGAGGGTGGAGTTTCACTGAAAACATTTCAGAATGCCAATGGAAGCTCAATCTTGACAGTTTAAGCTAGTACATACATAATTAATAGATTCATAGGTGCTTTATAAACCAAGCCGTGCAGCCCACATGTGCCCCACAAGTTATATGTTTTATTTATTAACTGGGAAAGTTCAACTTGGAACAAGCCAATTTTCAGCACAGGCCCTGGGAGAAACACTCCAGATGCATGTCTTTGTAATGTGGGAGCAAACCGGAGCAAACCCACACGAATGCTGGGAGGACATGCAGACTCCGAAAAGAAGGCACGCCAGCTGAGAATCGAACCGGAGAACCTCTTGCTGTGAAACAACAACACTGCCACTGCACCATGTATACATTTATATAGTGGTGATTGTTGGTTATGACATGATTTACACACTACATAGACCAAAGACTACTACCTCCTTGGACTGGAACTCAAGTCCGTTTATTTAGCAGCAGATATTCTCAAAAGCAGATAGCAGCAGGCAAATTTCATCAATAAAACACACTGAATAGCAGCATTAATTCTCCATAAATATAAGAAAAGTGAAAAGTGCGAAATAGCAAAACAGTCTGTCTGGTAAAAACAACACACAGTAACAAAATATCCTCTTAGAGCCTTGGCTTCAACAGCCTTTACAGAGTAATGAATGCTTGAAAAAACTCATCTTATATACAAAAACACTAACATCAATTAATCAATTAATTGCACCCATATTAAAAAAAATTAATCAATTAAGTAAAAATGTTATGGTTCAACTATACAATTTCATATAAAACGTCTGCAGTGACACTCTTTGTTCAATCTTACTGATTGTAATGTATTATATTTTAATATAAAAATTGATTCTTTTTTTCTGAGTAAATATTTTTTTCTTTCTTCAGTCAGAAAACTAAAATGTATTTGTTTGAGGACACAAACCTGCAAATTACTAACATTTTCACCATGTTTCTTATTAAAATGCTCCACTACAGGGCTTATTATTTTATTTCTAACATCTCTAACATGTTTTTTTACTCTTTTGCTCAAACCTCTCTTAGTTTCTCCAATATATAAACTTTTGCAAGAACATTTAATAGCATACACTACACTTGCACTTTTGCAAGTATAATTCCCTTTTATGTGAAATAATTTTCCATTGATTTTATCAAATGTACCGTCTATATGCTGATATATTGTGCACTTAACCACAGGGCACAGTGCCAATCTTTGATGTTATACATGTTACTGTTTCTAAAGGTCTTTTATAAATATTATGTACCAATAAGTCTTTTAAACTTCTCTCCCCTTTGGTAAGAAAATCTAAGCTTCATTTTTGCAAGTGAAGGAACTTCTCTTTTAATGATATTCCACAAATCCTCTAACAATCTTTGCAGCTTATTTGAAAACACTGTATACTTGGAAACAAAAATAATATTTTGTTTCAAATCCCACTCCTTTTCCTTAGCTGCAAAATAATTACTTTGACTATTATTTTTAAAGCTCCTATTATTATGTTCAAATATTTTCATATAACTGTCCATAACAATTTTTTCTTCATATCCTTTGCTTATAAACATATCTATTACTTTTTCAGCTTCTCTTTTTGCAAAATGCATATTACTGCGTAATCTCTTAATCCTTAAAATTTCTCCATATGGAATGGCTCTTAAAGTATGTAAGGGATGAAAACTTGAAGCGTACAACATGTGACTGGGCTGTTCAAATTTTCTATAAATCTGTGTGTTTATTTTACCATTCGATAAATCTTCCAAAGTCAAATCTAAATAATTCACCTTTGTACCCACTTCTAGTCCATCATACTTAACATGGAACCTGTTATCATTTGAATAATCAATAAATGAATTTACTTCATTTCTGCCCCCTTTACAAATAAATATCAGGTCATCTATAAATCTAAATTAACCATTTACAAAGCTTCTATAGAATTTCGTCTGATATATATGATTATATTCCACTAAACCCATGAACAAATGTGCATACATGGGGGCAAAAGAAGCCCCCATAGCTGTTCCTTGTAACTGGTTATATAAAGTCAAACACACCAATAAGCAAATAATTTCAGCAAACCTTGGATCCTGGTCACATCAAAAACGACTTTTAATGAATAAGACTTGACCAAAACAAGAAAACAAACCACAATAAAATCCACAGATACTAAGCGCTTTCACCCGCTGAATAAGGGCATCTTCAGAGTACAAAAAAAATCATTGCTGATCATCCCTTAAATACTAAATTCTAAAACATTTAAGTGAATAATTACAATTCATCAAACAATCAGTAAAGTCATTAACTGCAATGTAAATAAAAACTTGTGTTCTTGACATCTTAACATCTTAAAGAAACAGAAAGAAACATGTACTGTTTAAAGGGACAGACAGAAAAGTATTGAGTGCTATCTCACTAAAATAAATAAAATGGTAAGGATTTAGATATACTTATACTTAAAACAGTTATAAATGTAGATGCAAATATAGATGTTAAATATAGATATAAATATAAATATAAATATTAAATATTAAATATTGAATTTAAGATATTCATTATATATTAATTGTATAAAAATGAATTATAAATGTATATATATGAATGTACCAAATCCATAAGATAATACAAAAGATAAAATACATATATAAGAAGACCAATTAAATAAAATTTATGGCAGTTGTAAATGTGAATACAATTCTAAATCATTCATAATGTTAAATAAGAAATACTCATAGATGTTGTATTTGTGTTCATATAAAATGTGATCTAAGTTTAAGAATACTAGTAATTGTTATTTGTTCATTAATGCCAGTCCATTTGCTAGCGTTAAGTCTTAGTTGCCATAAGCACTCCTTTGCTTCCAACATAGTTTTTTCGTCTCCACCTTTATGTGTGTTCTGTGGTACTCTATCAATGACAAAAAAAAGAAATCTTTTAAAATTAGAACAATTAATACTGTGATTATATAACATACTAGTTGTTTTGTGTCTTTTAATGTCACTTAAATGTTCTATAATTTTTCAACTTTCTAATAGTTTTCCCTATGTAAAATGCTTGGCAAACTGTGCAAGAAACCACCATAATAGAGTTACAGTTACAATGGCCTGGACATTTGATAGTCTTCCCATAGTTGGAAATGGAGATATATGGGCCATCATTAATAAATCTGCAAACATGACATGCGCCACATTTGCTCATCCTAGAATGCTTAGCCAAGTCAGTATTAATGTTGTTTTCAAACAGATTTTTCAAGTTTTTCCCTCTACTGTAAGTAATTTTAGGGAAGTTACCAAAAATGCTTGAAAGTTCTGTATTGGAATCAATAACACTTGTCCATGCTTCCTGTACAATGTTGACTATCTCTTGTGCTCTATCGTTGAATGGAATAATAAGAGTGTCACATCTAGCTACAATGGAATTTGATTTGTCAACTTCTAATATTCCATATAGAATAATAGGTTTATAAAAAAACACAACAAATTTAGATTGGACAACATTTATAGGGACATGGACAGGTATATTAACAAAGGGCTTGACATTAAGAACCACAAAATAGAAAGGGACAGTCACGACTATAAAAACAATAAAGTATACACACATTTTAAAGAATACAAAAATATGAAATATTATAATCAATCTCAAGGAAACAACAATCAGAACAGACACAATCCTATGTCTGTTATTGAACAAACACACAGAAGTAATACAAACAATAAAGATGAAGTACAATCAGTTTTTTTAAACCAGCCAACATTGAGGAGGTCAGAAAGGATAAGAGAAAGGCAGGGCAGCCACAATTATCAGTCGTACAACAATTACAACAAAGGGACTTACAGAACGAACTCATGGCACAGATAGATAGTCTCAACACAATAGATCCAAACAATGAAGTGTTTAATGATTTTGTGTTTATTGAAACACCACGTTTGGATGTTGGTGTACGTGGACAAACTGACACAACGTTGGATATTTGTAATGACATTCTTAACACTTCTGTAGGGACTTGTACTAGAGAAATCTGTGATTGTTCTATTACAACACATTTAGGTTTTAGTTTATATAATTTTACTAAACAAAATTTTGGTAAGAATTTTTTAGATTTATTTAGTAAAGGCTTTACTTTTGTACCTACATTTTATTTAGATATTGGTAATGTGTTGATTAACTTGAAAATGTACACCAGGCTTTTGAATTTAAAAATATTCTTTCATAATTCAGGTGATCCTGCATTGGACTCTCAATTTTTTACTCTTAAACGTCACAGTATTTTTATTCCCCCACAACATTTTTTGATCCAGACTTTTGAAAAACTCTGTGAAACTCAAATTAGAAGAATTTTAAATAAGAAAATTATCACCAAATATAACTTGACATCAGCAGAACAGTTTTGTCTTAAAGAGTTAACCGGTTCGGATCAATATAGGATTATGAAACCAGACAAAGGGGGTGGGGTGGTTATAATGCTCAATACTGACTATTATAATAGGATGACAACATTATTAGATGACAATGACACTTATGAAAAAGTCAGTAGACATGAAGTTAACAGAGCATACACCACAATTGATTGGTTATTCTATGAATATCTTATGGATGCTAGAATTGATCAAGATATTTTTAAATACATCTCTGTGGAATTTCCCATTATACCATCTATTTTTGGGATTCCCAAAATTCATAAAGATGTACACCACCCCCCATTCAGACCTATTGTGTCAGCCAAGGGTTCAAAGACCGAAGCTCTAGCGGCGTTTATAGATTTCAAGTGTAAAAACATTTTGAAAAGTTTACCATGTATTCTCAGGGATTCATGGCATTGCCTAGACCGAGTTAGAGAATTTTCAAATAATTTTGATTTTAAGTCTCAATTTATTATGGCCACTGTAGATGTTGTTAACCTTTTTACTGTCATTCCCCATGGACAGGGGTTGGAAATGTTTGAAGCATGTCTTAACAAACACAATAGATTGAATTATTCTGATAACCGACTATTAACAGAAATGCTTGAACTGGTTTTGGAGAATAATTTTTTGTACTTCAATAAGGATTATTATAGACAGAAAAATGGAGTCGCTATGGGGGCTAGATGTGCCCCCATTTATGCCAATTTAGTTTTAGCACAGTGGGAATCTGAGTTTATATTTACTAGTATTTTTTGTCATAAGGTTTTGTTATATTTATGCTATTTGGACGACATCCTTATTTTTTGGGGGGGTACTAAAGACGAGTGCAATGATTTTGTTAAATTTTTAGGACAGACCACAGATTTTTTTAAATTTACGAGTCATATTTTTGACAACAATGTGGAATTTTTGGACATAGTGCTCACTGTTGCCAACAACAGATTTGAATCTGGTTTATTTAGGAAGAAAACATACTCAAATTCATTCTTACACTTTGACAGCTGCCATCCGGTTTACCAAAAAAGGAATCTGGTCAAAGGTCAGATGGTTAGGCTGTCTAGAATTGTTAGTGATAACCAAGTTTTTGACCAGGAATTGGAAAAACTTATGAGTATGTTTATTGCCAGAGGCTACCCTTGTGATTTTATTTTAGAAATTAGCAATGAAATAAAAATTAAGAGGTTGCTTTTTATAAACCTATTATTCTATATGGAATATTAGAAGTTGACAAATCAAATTCCATTGTAGCTAGATGTGACACTTATTATTCCATTCAACGATAGAGCACAAGAGATAGTCAACATTGTACAGGAAGCATGGACAAGTGTTATTGATTCCAATACAGAACTTTCAAGCATTTTAGGTAACTTACCTAAAATTACTTACAGTAGAGGGAAAAACTTGAAAAATCTGTTTGAAAACAACATTAATACTGACTTGGCTAAACATTCTAGGATGAGCAAATGTGGCGCATGTCATGTTTGCAGATTTATTAATGATGGCCCATATATCTCCATTTCCAACTATGGGAAGACTATCAAATGTCCAGGCCATTGTAACTGTAACTCTATTATGGTGGTTGATGCTGCGTCTTGCACAGTTTGCCAAGCATTTTACTATTAGAAAGTTGAAAACGCGTATTATAGAACATTTAAGTGACATTAAAAGACACAAAACAACTAGTATGTTATATAATCACAGTATTAATTGTTCTAATTTTAAAAGATTTCTTTTTTTCGTCATTGATTGAGTACCACAGAACACACATAAAGGTGGAGACGAAAAAACTATGTTGGAAGCAAAGGAGTGCTTATGGCAACTAAGACTTAACGCTAGCAAATGGCTTGGCATTAATGAACAAATAACAATTACTAGTATTCTTAAACTTAGATCACATTTTATATGAACACAAATACAACATCTATGAGTATTGCTTATTTAACATTATGAATGATTTAGAATTGTATTCACATTTACAACTGCCATAAATTTTATTTAATTGGTCTTCTTATATATGTATTTTATCTTTTGTATTATCTTATGGATTTGGTACATTCATATATATACATTTATAATTCATTTTTATACAATTAATATATAATTAATATCTTAAATTCAATATTTAATATTTATATTTATATTTATATTTATATCTATATTTAACATCTATATTTACATCTACATTTATAACTGTTTTAAGTATAAGTGTATCTAAATCCTTACCATTTTATTTATTTTAGTGAGATAACACTCAATACTTTTCTGTCTGTCCCTTTAAACAGTACATGTTTCTTTCTGTTTCTTTAAGATGTTAAGATGTCAAGAACACAAGTTTTTATTTACATTGCAGTTAATGACTTTACTGATTGTTTGATGAATTGTAAGTATTCACTTAAATGTTTTAGAATTTAGTATTTAAGGGATGATCAGCAATGATTTTTTTGTACTCTGAAGATGCCCTTATTCAGCGGGTGAAAGCGCTTAGTATCTGTGGATTTTATCGTGGTTTGTTTTCTTGTTTTAGTCAAGTCTTATTCATTAAAAGTAATTTTTGATGTGACCAGGATCCAAGGTTTGCTGAAATTATTTGCTTATTGGTTATATAAAGTGCCATCAAATTCAAAGATGTTATTTTTTAAGCAAAAATATACTAACTCTTTTATATAGTGTGCTTTAGGGCTATCTCCCATGAAATAACTCAAAGCCTCCATACCAGTTGTATGCTGTACGCTAGTATCCAAACTAGCTACATCCAATGCTAAAAAATACATTTCTGATTTCCAGTGTATGACTTCCAGCTTTTTTAACAAATCAGATGAATCCTTAACATACGAAGGTAATTTAAGTACTTCTTTTAATAAACATTCAGGTAAAAAACACCCTAAATTATGTGTAAAATAGCCACTAGCTGAAACTATAGGTCAACTTGGGAAGTGTGGCATATTTTGTTTATTTTCGGAACACAATAAAATCTATCCATAGTATACTGTCTTTACTAGAGAATTTACAACAAAACATAATCTCCTTAAATATTTATAGCATGCTAAACAAAGTAACAGAATTCCATGCTTGGATCAATCAGTACTCACATGACATAATCACAATCACACAAACATGGCTCAAGCCACACATAAAATACCCTGAAATTCTCCTCCCCAGGCTATAATACCTTATGCTCTGATATAATATATAAAAAGCAGGTGGTGTGGTCATCCTGCTTCCTAACTCCCTGATTCTCACTTTGCTACCATGCCATCAAAATTTGACACTATAGTGCTCCTCATCTCTCTCCTTAAAATAAATAATCGTAAAAGGCTATATAACATTGCCCTTTACATACACCTAGGAAGCAACATCTTTACTCTACAAGTCATTCTCCATTGGTCAACTTATACCACATTGTATGTAAATATTATTCTGGGAGATGTCAGCATAGACTGGCAAAAGCCTTGTATCAGACGACCCTTGTGGAAGTATTAACCTATATGGCTTTACACAATTTATAACTTCTTATACACGCTTTAACAAAAATAACAAAAACAACAACACTAGCTCTACATTCACCTCAATCCTAGTATTCAGTCCAAATCATCACTGCTCACTCAGGATCCTCCCATATTCCTTAAGTGACCAACATCCCACTCCAGTCCAGGGAATTGTTATTCACCAGATCAGACAATGCCTCTATGAAGACTCATGTAACCTCACCAAATTTAAACCCAATATACTTAACAACACCTTCAAATCCATTAGCTGGCCACCTCTCTTCACCTTACCTTTAGATGATGCCATTAATAAATTTGACTCATTATTTCTTGACACTCTCAACAGTCTTGCTCCATTAAGACAAAACACCTAAAAAACACATGCCCACCTTGCTGTCTTACTGTAGTATAACCCTAATGAAAAGAAGGAGCAAAGCCTAGAGGTAATGGCAAAAAATTATATCTTGAGCTAATCTACAAAACCACAAACAACCCCAAAATCTTTAAAAAAATAGGTTAGTAATGATAAAGAAACAGCATCATAAAGAAGCTGATTGTGGAATGTCTGGTGGCAGTAATAATTCCTTATATTCTGGGCAGAAAAGTGCACAGCAGGTAAATCTGTGCTGGCCTTTTCCAGGTGTGTGTGTGTGTGTGTGTGTGTGTGTGTGTGTGTGTGTGTGTGTGTGTGTGTGTGTAAAATCAAATCTCACAATGTGTTTGTATGTGTGTGTGTGTGTGTGTGTGTGTGTGTGTGTGTGTGTGTGTGTGTGTGTGTGTAAAATCAAATCTCGCAGTGTGTGTGTGTGTGTGTGTGTGTGTGTGTGTGTGTGTGTGTGTGTGGAAAATCAAATCTCACAGTGTGTGTGTGTGTGTGTGTGTGTGTGTGTGTGTGTGTGTGTGTGTGTGTGTGTGTGTGTGTGTGAGCTACTTTGAGCAGGGAGACAAAGCCCTGGTCTTAGTGAAAGGGTGCTGGATGTCTTGACTTGGACACTCCGGGCGAGGACCTAATCCTACAGCTGTACCAATTGGGAGTCTTATTGGGGACCTGGAGGGAGGCAGATATAGAGAAATCTAGACTGCAGGCTGAGTGTGTTCCCTGTGTGCTCTTAAGAGAAATTGTGCTTGATGCAGAGAGGTCTGCATCTGGAAATACTGAGTGTATCCATTTTTATTCCAAGTGCACGTCCCTCTCCAGTGTCACTGGTGAGGATTCAGGCTCTTTGATTACTGACCCAGTGTGTGGACATCACAGGCACTATAATACATTTCTTGGCATTCAGTTTTAATCTGTGACTTTGACACTAGTCAGTTGTCTCTGTTAGACCTTCTGTTAAGATGTTTGTGCCATGGGGAAGCTGTGATAGCTCTCATTTTGCAGTCACCTGTTGTCAGTCAGCCAAAGGCCCTTGACATTAGTCTTTGCCTCTGATAAGTAAATGCCAAATAGGAGCATTCTTAGCATGGAGACCTGAGATACCCCTCTGGTGACTGGTCTCTAAGTGGAGGTGGTCTCACAAATCATGACTCCCTGGGTTAAGGGGTTATGTCCAGTATGGTGAGTTGTCAGCTTCCCAGAAAAGGGTATTGAATTTAACTCATTAGCCAGGTCCAGTTAGGTGGTATGCACCATTTCCCCTCATCAATTGCCTTGGCAACCTTCTCAAAGAAGTCCACCAGGTTTAGTATCCCTGAACGTCCATTTACAAAAACAAACTGGCTTGGTTCCAGTGTCTGAAGGCTGCCTATGTCTTTTGTGATCAGTTCATGATGATAATTCATTCCATAGCTGTGCATGTCAGACTAGTCAGACTAATGGGTCTATAGTTTCTGGGACTGGGTTGATGATTCACCCTTATGAAATGGGATAACCATTGCATTCTTCCATTCTCAGGAACAAAGTGTATTCTGAAGCTATATCCTCATTATCACAATAAACAGAACATGCCGGAGGGACAGGTTCATAACCCAGAGACTGCCCATGCTCTGGAAATAGACTTCCCATACATGTCAGGTAGAGCATCTCACTGGCCATCTTCAGAAGATATCTTGATGAGTGGATAGGAAATAGAAAGTTCATTCCGCAGATCACTCTAGTGGCTCTACTTGATAGAGGCACTGGGAAATAACATTAGGTGGCATGATGCCAGGGCACTTCTCTGGGCTAGGGTTGTAAAGGCTCCAGGGTCATTAGCCTAGTACAAACATGTGAACCTATGAACCTATAACTGAAAAAGTGACTCAAGTGTCCTGATAGTTCATGTTTCAAGCTATTAGGATGCATTCTAGAATACTGTCAGGGCCCACCAAGGCTGTGTTTTTGGCTTTAGTGAGTGACATCAGGGCCAGATCCCTGCTAATAGTTGGGTAGGGGGTTATACTTGAAGGTATTTCATTGGGTGAGGCTGGAGAGAGTGTGAAGTTTGAACTAAATTTGTCAGCCAGCAAATTCACTATGTCACTCTCCTCAGTGAAAGAGGCACTATCAACCACTTGTTCAGCACACAGATGTGTGCTGCTTTTGAGCTTACAGACATAGCTATAGAAGACCTTGTAATTGTATTTAGCATGTGAGGTTATCTTGATATCATAAGTGGCCTTGTTGGACTTAATTAGCTCTCCTTGTTTATTGTTTCATTTAATTAGAGAGCTCTTATCATTATAGGACTTGCACTTTCTCATTTTAGTCACAGTTTTTTTCCCTTTGTCATATACCCTACTATGGTTAGTATTCTACCAGTGTGATTTTGTTTTTAGAGTTTATTTTGGACTTACTTCTAGTAGGTACATCAGCCTCTATACATCCATTGACATGGTTATACAGGGCCTTTCCGCATAGATTGCTGTAAACTTGGGGGTAGGAGAAGCATTGAATCCTGACAGACTAACACTTAATAGGATGTAGTTTGCTTTGGAATAGTTCCTAACTATTACAGATTTTGCTGGGTTACTGAGTTTTTTTTTTCAAAAGGAACAGCTTTATGGTTCAACTCACCAGTGAGGATGTGATACTGGGGATGGGTGTGCAGTACTCTCCCATATTGCTGAGTACCAGTTCCAGTATGTTGAATCTCTTGTGAATGTCCTCACTATCTGGTCACGGGCATTTGTGTTAATAAAGTCCAAGAATCATTGTGCCTGTGAGTTTGAGGCAGTGTTTCCCAGTCTATAGAGTGGTTGTTAATGTCTCTCATAAATAGGGTATCTTGTTTAATGGTAAGTGTCTTCAGCAGGTCTAGGTATGATCTATAGGAGTCTAGGGACATAGAGGAAGATCTAAAGCTTGCTAGGATATGGTATGGGACTTTGTCTGTGGTGATATGCACGTGGATAATCTCCAGATCATCATCCACTTTCACCAACCTAATGGTATATTTGTTGCTAATGTAGCTAGATAGTCCATCTTTTGTCCATTTCTGTCCAGCTGATGGTATGAATGTTATGGAAGTCACTGAAGCATTGCACTGTGAGAGTACTTTCTATGGATTTAAACCTTGTCTTGATAACAGCACAGATGTCTATATTTTCTAGGGCCAGGAGAGCTTTTGCGGTGTGGAGTTTCTTATTAAGCCTGCTAGCATTGAACAGTAATACTTTTAGGTTTTGTTTGGTTTTATTTGCAATGTTGGTTTGTTTGTCAGTTTGTCATTAACTAAAAAGGCTATGAGGAGGTGCATATAGTTTTAGCAAATATTTGGAAGTCAAGGGATTGCAGGTACAGACCATCCTTTGCAAAGCTACGTGGTTTGTTAAGCATACCCTCCCATTCTGACAAACACTGAATCCCCCTTGGAAAGCTACCAGAAAGTAAGCCAATTACTGAAGTCAATCTTTTCTTCGTACTGTGTAGTCATTCTTGGAGAAGTCAGAATGCTGATCAGTGCAAGGCACATACCTGCCTGATGTACATATTCAGACAGATCGCTAATGTCTGTCTTTATGTAGACCAGGGAGGTTCATCTCAGCTGATTAATGTCCACATGGGCTATGATAGACTCATACTGGTACCTGTGGTGTAGTGACGTGATGGATCCTGGCTCCAGACAAAGAACTAACCGTTATCTTCTTCTTCTTCAGTCTGGTGTGTGGGGCATCTGTGTGAAGTACAATGGAGTCCCCATGAAAACAGTCCTGGGTAATGTGGTTACTTGCCTTATGGGCTTTGCTCTTTGAGCTCCAATTGGTGTAGGTGTATGTGCGGTGTTTGGTGTTGCTTTTGATGAGTGCTTTAGAGATTGCAAGGCTATACATTGCCATTTATTGGCCTAGGTGGTCTTAGAGGATTGGGAATACTGATTTTTAGTGCCTCAGCATAAACTTGTCTATATGTGTGTGGTGAACACTATGTGTGGTGGATGTAATGTGTGTGTTCTTGACAACCTTGTTTGTATGCAAAATTTTTTCCTCCAGTGAGATTGTGTAATTGCATCTTTCGTATCTTGTGTTTGTTTCTTTAAGGATTAAATGGTGTCTGTGAACATGAGACAATTGCCACATAGTATCCGGATGCCCATATCTATTAAGCTTGCTATGGAGACATTTTGAAATTACATGTTCTTATTGTTCAGACCTGATTTGGTTGGGCTATTGTAAGTTACAGACTGGATTATACAGAAGTCTCCTTGGGTGGTCTCTGGGGTTTGGCTCTTGACTAAATAAGATTGTGCTAAGATTTATAATCTTCTTCTTCTCTTTCGGCTGCTCCCGTTAGGGGTCGCCACAGAAGATCATCTGTTTCCATTTCTTCCTGTCCTCTGCATCCTGCTCTGTCACACCAACCACCTGCTTTCTATGATAAATTCTCTAGTAAAGACAGTACTATGGCTAGATTTTATTGTGTTCCGAAAATACACAAAAATATGCCACACCCCCCAGGTCAACCTATAGTTTCAGCTAGTGGCTATTTTACACATAATTTAGGGTGTTTTTTACATGAATGTTTATTAAAAGATGTACTTAAATTGCCTTCATATATTGAGGATTCATTTGATTTGTTAAAAAATGGTGGAAGTCATACACTGGGAATCAGAAATGTATTTTTTAGTATTGGATCTAGCTAGTTTGTATACTAGCATACAGCATACATTTGGTGTGGAGGCTTTGAGTTATTTAATGGGAGATAGCCTAAAGCACACTATATAAAAGAGTTAGTATATGTTTGCTTAATAAATAACATCATTGAATTTGATGGCACTTTATATAAACAGTTACAAGGAACAGCTATGGGGGCTTCTTTTGCCCCCATGTACGCAAATTTGTTCATGGGTTTAGTGGAATATAATCATATATATCAGAGTAAATTCTATAGAAGCTTTGTAAAGGGTTACTTTAGATTTATAGATGACCTGATATTTATTTGTAAATGGGACAGAAATGAAGTAAATTAATTCATTGATTATTTAAATGACAACAGGTTCCATATTAAATATGATGGACTACAAGAGGGTACAAAGGTGAATTATTTAGATTTGACTTTGGAAGGTTTATCGAATGGTAAAATAAACACATAGATTTATAGAAAATTTGAACAGCCCAGTCACATGTTGCACGCTTCAAGTTTTCATCCCTTACATACTTCAAGAGCCATTCCATATGGAGAAATTCTAAGGATTAAGAGATTATGCAGTAATATGCATTTTGCAAAAAGAGAAGCTGAAAAAGTAATAGATATGTTTATAAGCAGAGGATATGAAGAAAAAATTGTTATGGACAGCTATATGAAAATATTTGAACATAATAATAGGAGCTTTAAAAATAATAGTCAAAGTAATTATTTTGCAGCTAAGGAAAAGGAGTGGGATTTGAAACAAAATATTATATTTGTTTCCAAATATACAGTGTTTTCAAATAAGCTGCAAAGATTGTTAGAGGTTTTGTGGAATATCATTAAAAGAGAAGTTCCTTCACTTGCAGAATAGAAGCTTAAATGAATGTTAATGTTTGTTTTCCCAGAGAGAGAGACTTTGTATTACATAGATGCTGGGCCTGTTCCAGAGAAAGGGAATTCTCCAAGATAAATAACTGTCTCTCCAACATGTCCTATTTATATTGCTAGCAAAATGTTGCTCTTTATGTCTAGTAGTTCTGATGCAGTTTGTTCCGTGGATGTGCAAAAGGATCATCAGAGTGGGGTCCAGGGGTGACTTGTATGCTAGGCATAGATCACATCTCTGTAGTCTGTAAGAGACCGAGTATAGAGCTAGAGCTTTGAGGTGTGTATCTGTACTGTATTCTTTATGGAAGGAACATTTGCAGATGTTCCATTTACTGCATGTGTTCGATCAGGTACATACCGAAGGTGGCATTATACTCTACGACTTCCCTGGATCTAGATGCCATGCATTTATTTACTTATAAATTAAGCAGCATAGAAGGATGTCCTTACAACTCTGGATACATGTTGGTTGAAGGCCAGGTTACTGTCTACATAAGATGGAAATTAATTTGTTGGCCAGCAGATTTGTTATATCATCCGGCTCAGTGAATGTGGCACCACAAACCACCAGTTCAGCCTACTGCTGTGTGCTGTCTTTGTGGTTTCTGATATAGCTGAAGAAAGCCTTTTGGTTGTCTTATGCCTGGGAGGCTATCTTGATCTCAAAATTGAATTTATTGGATGTATTAGCCCTCTTAGCTGCCTGTTATTTTTTTTGATGTGAGAGTTCTTACTTTTATTGGAGTTACATTTCCTGATTTTAGCCATGATTTTTTTTCTTTTTGTTGTATACCTGGTTAAATCCATGATGTCATCAGGGTGTGGTTTGTTTTTGAAGTTAGTTTTGGCCTTACTTCTGGTAGGTACAGCAGCCCCTGTGCAAACATAGACATTGTTAGACAGACGTTCTGTTAACAATTCTACATAGGCTGACGTGTTTTCTGGATTTGGAGGGGCATCGAATTTTGCAAACCATCACTTAATGAAATGTAGTTTGCCTTGGAATAGTTCCTAACTGCTTCTTGGTTTACTGGGGTTACCAAGTTGATTTTGATTTCAAAGGAGACAGCTTTATGGTTGGACCTTACGAGGGAGGATGTGACATTGGGGTGGTGCAGCATTCTTCCATAACTGTGAGCATGAGGTCCAGTATGTTGGAACCTCTAGTGGACGTATGCACTAACTGGTTAAAGGTGCTTCTATTTGTGAAGTCCAGGAATCTCTGTGCCTTCATAATTGGGACTGTGGAGGATCCCTGTCTGTAGAAAGATAATTAAAGCCCCCTATAAGTAAGGTGTTAGGGTGGATGGTGGCAATAGGTTTAAGGATGCGCTATGAGTTTCATGGGACATAGAGGGTGACCTATAGCTGGCTAGGATATGGTAAGGGATTTTGTCTATGGTGACCTGCATGTTGAGACAGTCTATCTTATAATCCTGTTTAACCAACCTAGAGGTATGCTTGTTATTGAAGTACATTGAGATACCTCCACCTTTAGTCCCTATGTCTGCAACTACTAGTCTAAAAATGTGGAAGGAAAGGCACTGAAACTTGCACTGCCTGGATACTGTCTGCAGCTTTAAACCATGTCTCAGTAACTGCACAGATGTCTGTATTCTCTTGGGTGAGGTGGGCTTGGTGAGAGCTTAGCTTTTTGTTTATTCCACCAAAGAAAACACACACAACAGTTACCACTTTAGAAAGTTACACATGCAAAATAAACCTGGAATACTTAAAAAAAGTGAAACAAAGCACTAACTTTTTTGAGTGGTGCCAATAGTATGCTTTTTGTTTTTGCAGGCTTAAGCATAGTTTGTGGTTAAGGAGACAGCAATTGAGTGAGTTAAGGTAATTTTGCAATTGCGTATCAATAATTATAGGTACACAGCTACATTCTAGGATGACTTGTTTCTAAAGCAGTATTTTCAGACCTTATCACACTTAATATTTCTGGCATTTCATTTGTATATTTAATCCATGGCAAGCTCACTGAACTACATTTTTATGCTTAATATTTTCAGGACTTTTTACAAACCAGTTATGAAATGCTGTGTGTGCTTGTGAGAGATTACAGAGTTAGAAAGTGATCCATAGAAACAGGTAAAGGGATGGTATATCACAAGTATCCCATGAACAAAACAGTATATGTATATGTGTATATGTGTATGCATATATCTAAATATGGATCTCTGTCAGATTATCGAGTTTTCAGAAACCTGAAATTCATATGGATGAGACCATATGATCGTGTTTCCGAAAACTTGAACATCAAAAAACAAAAAACACAAAAATGTACTATTTTTGCCTTTATGCAAGAGGCCAAGCCTCCTGCACCCTCACAGCCCTTGCAAATTATATATACCAACTGCACTACAGTGAAAAAAGGGTACATTTCCTGATCCTCTCTGTACCGTGATTTCCATTCAGAAGCTTTGAGTTTTCAAAAAGTCAGTCATATGATCTCAACCATATGAATTTCAAGTTTCTGAAAAATGATCCACTGATAGGGATTGAGATATATAATATATATATATATATATATATATATATATATATATATATATATACACACACACACACACACACACACACACACACACACACACACACACACACACACACACGTATATATATATATATATATATATATATATATATATATATATATATATATATATATATATATATATATATATATATGGGTACTATTTAAGTGATGAAAGTTTAGAACTTCGAATTTCATATGGCCGAACCATATGATCAAAGTTTTAAAACTTTGAACACTTAAATGGAGATCTCCATACAAAGTGGAATGGGAATATTCCCTTTTCCTCACTGTAGTGTGATCTCAGAGTTGGTATATTTTAATAGCGGGGGATGTGTGGGGCGCAGGGGGGGCTTGCCCCCCCTGCATATATGTTTTTTAATTTGTTTTTATTTTTATTTTTTATTTTTTTAATGTTAGAAATTACGGAAATTTGATCATATGGTCCCGAATATATTTCTATCATTCATTGGAGATCCATATACATACACACACACACACACACACACACACACACACACACACACACACACACACATATATATATATATATATATATATATATATATATATATATATATATGTATATGTATATAGATTAGATAGATATAGATATCTGTATCTATCTATCTATATATTTATATATATATATATATATATATATATATATATATATATATATATATATATAAATAATTAGAGATAGATTAAGCGCTTTCATCTTACAATCTAGATTTTATGAGAATCAAATTACTTAATCACACTTCCCTTTTTATATGCCCACATTAGGTCAAATAGATCTTCCTTAAAGAGATAAGAACCTTTTCGTAAAACACCTTGCAAAACACTCCATTTGCATCCTAGTACAAAAAACATTTGTTACGAAATGTAATATACAAAACAAAAAAAAAATAATTTAAAATAAACTCTACACTTGTAATGGTTTCAGCTTTAGAATGCTCATAACAGGAGAATAATCATTAAATCCTGGCATTGTTTCTGCATCAGTAATCAACTGCCATTTTAATTCACATTTTTCCAGGACTTCTTTTAAGGGACAGCCTCTCACATTTGGCTCAGCTTTTTCAAGGGCCTGGAAAACAATTCCTTGATCTGAATAATTGTTAATATGTCTCTATAATGCATTAGACATGTTAGTATTTCTAACATCATACTCATATTCATAAATTCTGAGTTAATGTTCCATTTTCTCAATGTAACAAGGCGTTGTGAACAATGTCAAGGACATGAACAACTTTACCAGCCCAGCTTGGCAGTAACTAAGAGATTTAAAGGTGGTTGAGAGCAAGTTTAAGGATATTAATATTTATAATTATAGTGAATTTTGTGTTATGAAGGAGCATGCAAATGTATTTGATAAGTGAAACAGAGCCCCTCCCTGATCCTCTTCAAACATGACCTAGATCAATGGATGGCTGACCACAAATTCACTCCTGGGGAGATGCCCAAGTCCCTCTTGGACAGAGGAAGTTAATATTAAATACCATAGGCCCATACTTCAGTGAACTTCATGCACCTAACCACTGACAATTGGGGAAAATTGGGATAAGTATGGCTAGGCTTGTAAGGGCAATGGACCATTAGCCTAGCAACTCCCTATGAACCTGTGAACATAAGTATATGTTTGCCCCTACTAAGAGAGCATCAATGGGGGATACTATTATTGATCTTAGGTTATTTACAAGAAAACTTAGTTTAGCCCTTTGGCTAAAAAAGTTAAGGAGAAAAGGTGAATGTTTAAAAATGGTCCACAAATGAATAATACATTTAATCCACCTCAAAATCCTGTTGTGTCTCTTTTTGAAAAAATATATATGTGAAATAGATCTTCATGAACTGTTAAGTAATAAAAGCAGAAAAGGGGGATATGTGACAACCTGAACCACCATGAAAATAAGGTCTTAAGTAATAAGTGAATGATGAAACCTGACAAGGGAGGGGGTCTGCTTTCTATGAATGTTTTTGATTACTTGTGTAAAATGATGGATATATTAAATAATGGATTTTACACAGATGTGTCTGAAAATCAAGTAATTGTTGCTTATGGTAGTACTGATACTATTTTATATGATATGATTATACAAGGGGAAATACAACTAGAGGAAATTAGATTTATGTATGTGAACAAACACCTTATTTCCTGGATTTTGGAATTCCCAAGATACGTAAAAATGTATATAACCCACCCATTAAGCCAACTGTTGATGCAGAGGGAGTTAAAAACCTGCTCCATTGTGAAGTTTATTGATTACAGTATTAATGGCATGGTTCAAAATGTTCCCCACTTATGCAAAGATTCATGGGATTTTTTTGACGTTAAAGATCTTTTTCTTTGTCATCCCACATGGGGAAGGTTTAGAGTTGTTTAATGAGCATCTCATTGTGAAAAGTTCATTTTTGAATGGGAAAATTAATTTGTTAACCACCTTGATGGAGAGAAACAACTATATTTTCTTTGAAGATGAATATTAAAATCAGTTCATAGGGGTGGCAATGGTACAGCACCTGCCCTGGGGTTCGCTACTTTAGTAATTCCCAAATGGAAATGGAGATTTATACAGTATTCTACTTTCGTTAAAAAGTGGGGTTTATACAACAGGGTTTTGGATGATATATGTATTTTTTGATGGGGACTCGGGATGAGTTGGAAGACTTCATTGTTTATACTAATAAACAGAACTACATCCTTTTTGGAGTTTATTTACAATGTAACTTATGATAAGTTACTTGGATGTTACTATTATTAAAGACAGCTGTTCCAATAAGCTTGTTTCTAATATTTATCCAAAGCCCACCTACTCTAACTCCCTATTGCACTACAGTAACTTGCCACCCTTATTTTCAAAATAAATCCCTAGTTAAGGGGCAAATGGTGAGATTGGAAGGAATGGTCTCCAGTGAACGGTTATTCTTTTGTAGGTAACTGGATTTTTGGTTAATATGTTTGAAAAGAGGGGTTACCTTATTACCTTTCTCCATTGTATTCAGGATCAATTTGTTAGTAAATGGAAAACAAATGGTACATATTTCCTATTTTGTGTTTGAGTTTTAGGCAAAGTGAAAATAATGCTGAGAAAGGAGAAGAAGATGTTTCTTGTGCTCTGATTGCTGCACATTCTGTGGGCAGCGGGGCTATCGGTAACATCATTGGCCATAACAGGTACATTTTTAAAATGCATGACATGCTTATGGTCTTAGGAGAAAAAATAAGACAGTTTACAGGAAGGGTATTACTTTCAAAAGATTAACGGAAAATAGGCAGGGGTACTATTAGTACTAAAACCAAAAGGGCAATTACAAGAGTGGGAAATGCAAGCAATGTTGTTTTATAAATGAGGGAGAAAATATCTACATTAACAGAAGTGCAAACATGCACAGAGATGATCAGCTGTGCAGTGCCATCATGCTAAGGGTCACTCTGGGCTGTAGATCCTGTACATGGATTTTACAAGGTGGAAGCTGTCAGAGAGGTTCCATGTGGACATCCAGACATTGGATGTGAGATGCCAGCCATAACAGTCAAGGGAAGTGGCAATGGATCAGGCAGATCAGCACCTTTACAAACCATAGTCTTAACTGCTGTGACTATTCTGGCCATGGGCACTTTCCAAGGAGGAAGACACAAAGGCATATCTTACACATCTGTCACGCACATCCTGTGGCAGTTGTTAGGTTGACTACTGGCACATGCAGACCATAATTTAAGGGTCCCACACACACTTGAGGAAATAGCTCTCATGTGAGACATTGACTCAGGATCCCACTAACAAAGCGTTCTTAATGACATAGGCATAGGCATAAGCAAATAGGCTATGGATAACACAGTTGCTAATAATTTTTATGCTTGCTTTCCTCTTACTGTATATGCTTCTATGCTATTCATCTTTGTAATTATAACTGAGCAATCTACTGTATTCTGCTTGTTTGTGCTGAGACAAAGTGGTTGTGATTGGCACACTAACCTAGCTAAATAAATAAACAAAAAATAGGCACATGCACTACTTGCTTAACTGCTAAGTGGTTTGTAACCAGAGAGGCCACATCATGGATGTGTCATCTTGCAATCCAGATCTAGAGTAAGACAATGCCTCAGAGTGAGCCACAGAAGCTGGGAGTGGGAGGCAATGCTGCAAATGCAGCATCCAGTGTTCTGGCCTTTGGCAAGTTATAAGGCTGGATCTACCACTGGGTCAGTACAGCAAGTCCATCTGCAGTTTACAATGATGCCAGAATATGACTTACTGAAGCATCTATAACAACAGACAAGGATAATCAAGTATTGCAGGGTGTATAACATACAGATGAGGTTAACCCCCTCTGACAAACATGTGTAGAATACCTACACCTCTTGATATGTCAATTGGCAAGGATGCCAAAGGTTGTCCTTTGGAGGAGCTTCCTGCAGATACTGCCACAACCTTTTCCATAAGTCAGCCAAACAATACATTATCACTGTTATCAATGGATGCAGGCTTGCTGTGTGTGTGTGTGTGTGTGTGTGTGTGTGTGTGTGTGTGTGTGTGTGTGTGTGTGTGTGTGTGTGTGTGTGTGTGTGTGTGTGTGTGTGTGTGTCTGTGTGTGTGTGTGTGTGTGTGTGTGTGTGTGTGTGTGTGTGTGTGTGTGTGTGTGTGTGTGTGTGTGTGTGCACATGTGTGTGTGTGTGTGTGTGTGTGTGTGTGTGTGTGTGTGTGTGTGTGTGTGTGTGTGTGTGTGTGTGCATGTGTGTGTGTGTCTGTGTGTGTATGTGTGTCCACCCTCTGTTGGCTGCCCTCCACAGCACTAGAATGACATCAGGAAACAGAGGCACTGCTGGCAGGAAATGTAATGCACTGTGCATGTGTCAGTGACAGGGTACCCAACCACCATCACCTATGTATGGTATGATACAGCATGGTATCTGTATGCACCTGGCTAGCTAGACTGTCATGCTCACTGGTCCTACAGGGCATTCCCTCACCTCTGTAGTCAGTGACTTGACAAGTGACTTTTAGTGCAAAAGCAGTAGTGTATGACAAGTTAACACATATGACTCAGATGGCTATATTGCAGGGAATGATAACACACTTGTCTAATGCAAGCCTTTCATAAGAGGCCTTGCCCTAATGGTCACCAAGGATACTGAGAGGAGTACCTCTTGGGCTGAGGGCAGTAGTATATTCTCCTCATCAGTCAACAGTATATCCCAGGTGGAGTGTGATATCTGCCCAAGTTACCCAAAGTACAATCAATCACTGTTTGTACGGTCCCTTCAAGTCTATAATTTTATAGAATTATTCTTTATTAATGCAATCATAGTGTTCACCAGCATTTTCATCAGCAGTCCTCTCTGCCCAGTGCCTAACTTTCTCTCCTTTTGGTTTCTATGTTATCCCATGAGAAACTGTCCACCCCATTGCATGGCCTGCAGGATGGCTTCTGTCTCCTGGGTAGTAAAGTTAAGTTTCCATTTCTTAGAGCATAAAATAAAATGTATACATCTCACTCAGCTTGTTATAGCACAGCTGGGAAGTGTAATTGAGTGGGCTACCCAGTTCAAGCATGAGACAGTGACAGCACTGTGCACCTGGATATCTGAATATGATTGGCTGTATTAGTTCTTATTCTTTTGGCATCCAGATAGTGCTCCAGCACCTTGGACAGTACCCAAGGGGCTACAATCGAATGTAGGTGCATATTAACATACAAACATGATCTAACTACAAAATGGTGTGGATGCATATACAATGAGCTTCCTGCTACCAGAGTCATTGTGAATCACAGCACCTGTACATGATGCACTTGTAAGATGCATATGGCAGCTGGTCACACAAAGCAGTGACTATAAAGCAAAGCTGTGCACCGGGGTGTACATTCCACACAGCATATAACTTTATATTCATCATCCTGTGCCAAGGGATACTCTTACAGCAAAAGTACAGCAAAGGGTAATGCTCCCTGCCCAAGGAGAGATCTCTTTCAGACACTTGAGCCACCACAGGGAAACATCTGTCACAGAATAGAAGTATCTTGAAGCCTGGAATTCAATGTTAACATAAATGGAGTAATGGCAACATCATGAAACTGGGACAATTATGACACTTTTGGTGCATTATTGCAGGAATCTGGTAATACACCCACATCAGTATATTAAATATGTCTACTACAATTATGCCTTAATTTTCCCTACAAATGCTGGATCGTAGGTAAATACTAGCCTAGCTGCCCTTGTGGTCCACTTTAAGCCTGGACAGTTTTAATTTTAATGGTGCGAATCAAACCCTGCACCTTGTGACTGTGAGGTAAACACCTTAACAATTATACCAACCCCCCCACAGTCTTTATCATACACATGAGGTTGCCTACTGGAAGCAGGAAGAGCACCTTACTCCTCAGCAAAACTAAGTGCTGCCTACATTTGTATATATGTGAAGGTGCAGTACAACTATGGCTACCTTGTGCAACTGTTAGTCAGTGACAGCTGCCATAGGTATGGCAAAAATTTGGAATCAGAATGCACAACTAGTGCTGACTGTGATGTGGTAGCATAGTGCTATTCTAGCACCATACTGCATGACTGTCCACCACCACATACAGTGGCCATATATGCATTTTGACAGTAGGTAGCATGTGCCTATTACACTGCCACAATGTGGAATTATCCCCATTGCTATCTGCTATGCTGATGAGATGACCCTTTGTCTGCCTTGATATGATATACAGCCTTAATATGTAGGCAGATAGTGGTCTCAGTTTGTGTAGCCTAACTAATAATCTTTTAGGTGGTGCTGAAGCAAGGGAGCTGTGGTGTGCATTGTTTTTTGTGAACAGACTTTGCCACCGGCACCTACCACCAGTTTCATGAAGCCATGTATGTGGGTGTAGAATGAGTTGTCCAGCCTACACTGGGACAGTTGGAGGATGTCCTGGTGGGCAGAGGTGTTAGTGTACAGACTGTATACCATGTTATTGAGCTGCATAAGTGGGTATCCAGCATCTGCCTGACATGATGTGGATGTACCAGTAATGGATAACAACAGATTTCCATGGGTTACAGCAGGAACACAACATTCTCACTAGTATAATAGTGGGCCACTTTGAAGTCTGTGCCTGGTAGCCATGTACTTTCATATTTGGTACCCTTAGGAGGTTTGGACACTGTTAACACCTCCTCAATAAGAGCTGACAGAATCCAGCCAAATGCCGTAGTCATGTGACTTATGAGGAGCGCTGTATATTATGTCACAGCAGGTAGCTTGCAAGGGTACATCAGGCCATCCATCTTCACCATCAGACATAGGAGTCTCATCCTATTCCCACTGGTCAATGAGCAGGCAAGAAAAAGTCTGCTATTATTCTGTAAATTGTGGTTACTACTTGATTTCATGCTTGTATTTCTATCATGTTTACTGTTGCTTGATATATTATGCCTTTAAGTAGTTATAATTTTATATTTATTTTTATTGTGCATTCATCTTTTTAGAGACACTTTCTACATTACCATCTGGCATCTTGCGTGTTGTATACTATAGTTCTCTTTCCACACTCATATTATAAGGCATCTGTCTCGATGGTACATGTGGCAGTATCTTGGTAACTTTTTTAGCTCTGTTATAGATAATAATCACTGATACAGCCAGATGATACAAGCCATGCTTACCCATTGTAAGTACCGCATGTATGCACAATCATATAATATATCTATGTGCCTTGGTGTATCCCACTACTGTTGTCCTACTCAAGCTGCATTGCAGATGGGAAGTGTCCAGCTTAAATACTTACACATGTGCCAATGCACACTTGCTATTGCTGGTTATGAATTTCATGCAATTTGTATCACACACAAGTATTTTCTTATATGCAGTGGTGTGCTGTGTTTATGAATACAACAACCAGAGTTGCATTGATTACAAATAGAGAACATTTACGGGTAAGAAATGTTTTATTTTTATGCATACTTTTTACTTGTAATATAAAGTGGTTTATAAGTAAAAGGTGATGTAAAGTGGTGAAGTAAAGGAACCATTTCTAATATGAGAACTTGGAAGAAAGAAAGAAAAAAAGCTTCTCTAGTCATTTCCTATACAGCACTGCTAGTGAAGCTTTACAATATTGTTACTTCAAATGATTTACTGGGCAATATGTTAACACAGCTCAGAGCTTTCTCTACCTTTACAGTCATGTACACTTCATCAGGCTGAAGGTCAGGATTCAACACTAGTTTCTGTGCTCCGCAAATATGTGTAATGCCATCACCATGTGGGCAAATTCATCTGAGGACTTAAGTAGTAAGAACCTATCCCAACCCACCATTATGCGATACCACATTATGCTAAAGTGCATGCAGCCTGCTATTTCAGGGGTAGTCTGTAATTTAACTCTGCTAAAGCCTTCTGCAGTGAAGTTTCATTCAAAACACTTTTGTATCAAAACCTGTAATATTTCTAAAATTACAGGTCACAAATGCACCGGTCTTCAACAGCTTCTGGCCTGTATAAGCCCTAATTATACTCTATACATAAATGCCTTCTGTACTTAATCATTGTTTTTTTTTTTTTAATTCCTTATAGAGTTTAATTTAAAAGGATTTAGCAGATGACAAAAACAGACCCTTCTCTTTCAAACTATACATACAGGTTTAAAGGATTGAACATTTTAAATTAGCTACTTACAAGTAATACAAGAAAAAAGGCTTGATTCAGTTGATGAAATAACTGTGTACTATTAAGTTTAAAATAGTGCACTAAAAAGTGAACTCTAATCCATTTATGAATGCAGGCATAACAGTTTTGTTTATAAAACATACTACAATATGAAAAGGTATATGGAAGAGATTTTACAGGGGATTGTTTTAGTTGTAAATCCAGAGCGAGCAAATGTCTTCGTCTAGTCCATATTTCAGGCCTGTAGCACTGAATCTGTCAATCTAGTAAGCTTTATATGTCAAGAGGTTCCTGTCACAGTTCTCTTCTCTTATTCCCTCAGAAATGTTTCTTGGCCTAAAATCCTAAGGGATTGCAATTCATTATTTATTGTTCTAAAATGGCTTGCTATATGGAAAGCTATACTCTGTTTCCTGCTATAACCCTTCTGTTTTAAATTTCCCATCTTCAGTTGCTGCCTCGCTTTCTCCAGCTATATTTAATTGCAGGGACATATGAGTGCATATGTCACTCTAACAGTGTGATACCCAATAAAATCTTTAATTTCATTGTTTTTTCTGTACCTTATTTCTGAGCTTTATAATCTTATACATGCTGTAGTACTGAGTACTCTTACCCAGGAGTTCATTTATGGTTACTATATGACTTAAAATAAATTCCAACTCTGTTTCTTTTTTGCCTTACAAGCTTCTAAATATTTACAATCCCCGCACCACTGCTTCATTACAGTTGACAGACAGTAAGGTAATAAATTAATGGTAAAAGTACACTGTAAGCAACACTTTTATTTGCTAAACAAGGTCAGTGTGAAAATAAGAAGGTGGCAAAACTTTAATGCAAGTGATCCACACAGCTGACCATTTACCATGTGGAGGATGAGTGATAGTTACAAAATATAGGATAGAGACAGAGGCTTTAGACAGAGTGGCCAGAACATTGGAGGCAAAATACAGGATACAGTGTATAGTGACTTTTTACAACAGCAATAATTCATCAAATTATTAAATCTAATACTTCTTCAAGTATTTGGACAAGCTTGTCTGCACCAATAAACAGAGACCAGTGCTTTCTCTAGTACCAAGCAGGCACATGCACTAATGCAAGACGGACACATTTCCCAGACAGACACATTTCCCAGATGGACACATTACCCAGACGGACACTTTTCCCAGACAGATTTCCCTCCTTATTCTTGCAGACCAGAACAGACTGAAAAAGTAAGTAAAGCAGTAAGTTTGCAGAGTTCCACTGTCTGTCCGTCAAAAATGTCCAGAAAACTTTCATAAGATATATCTTAGCTAAATGTTTATTCAGTCATTCATTAAAATAAAAATAATCCTCCAAGTGATTTTCTGAGAAGCAAGGGACTAGTGTTTCTGCCATGATGCAAGGCATGTTTTTAACAATTTTGGTGCTGTACAAAGAAGGTGAATAGGAATTGTAGCAGGAAAGCATTAGTGAATGCAGCAAACTGTTAAGAAAATGATGAATGGTGTATCCGAGGACTTCCTGTAATGGAAAACTGCAGTGTAGGGTTCATTAGGAATAATCTTTATTGTTAATCAGGTACGCTCACTTAACAAAAGTGCCTCTTTTCAGTGGCAACCTAAGATCATTTTCTAGTTAGTTGATTAGAATGTTGCAGCCGTTATTTACTTTTTGATATGCTCCCAATAGCATGGATTTGTTTTTGCTGAACAAAGCAGCATTCTTTTTTTTTTTGTGAAACTTTTTGATAGTGAGAGCACGTAATTTTGTAGTCACCTTTGTATTATGCAGTATGAAGGGCTTGAAAGGACTACAGCCATGTGATATGAATATAATGGTTTACCTACTAGTGAGCAAAGAATGCTTGTTCGACTCATTGGCCCCTGAAAATTAAATATCAAAACAGGTGAGTCAAAAACACTATAAAGATACAAAAACATCTTTTTTTATTGTTGAAGGGAGCAAGGCCCCCTGCAGCTCTCTCCACTGAACTATACGGAATATATTCAGTATGTCAAAAGTGTGCGATAACAAAACACATAAGATCAGCCACAGAAAGATGACACATAGCACATCAAGTGTATGCACTGCTGTCTTTTTAGCAGCAGAAAACAGCCAGTAGCATGTTGTGAAAGATCATGATACAGTAGGAACTGCTGATTTTTTTTCACCTTCCCCACTGTACTATGATCGTGGAGTTAGTATATATATTTAACAGGGGTGCAGAGTTCCTAGCCCCCACATGGGGGAAACAGGGGTCTTTTACCCTGCAAATACTCTGGTGTGAGTGCTTTCATTTATTTGTTTTGACCTTCTGTGGTTGATCTTTTCCTTTTCAGTATAGTACGCTTTCAATATACTGAATGGCTTCCAATTATACATGCGTGAACTCCAGGGTCACACCACACTACAGAGAAAAGGAAAATCCCCAAAAGGTGCTTTAAAATCTTACTCAGAACAGCACATTGAGGTGAAACTCGTCATGGCATTAAATTTTCATACAAAAGCCACTTGTCCACCAATGGTTCAACACCTGTAACTATACCACGTACAGCATTTGTGGGATATGAGGTATACTGACAGGAACTTATTAAATGAAGACTGAGAATAATAATCATGCAAGGATGGAGCTGTGAGGAGTACCTTTGATAACATCACACTGAGAGAAAATAGAGGAGTTCATCTTGATTCTGAATAAAACTACTACAGAAAGTTTTAAAAACAGTTACCACATGAAAAAAAGTGGTGTCAAGATTGCAAAAACTGATAAACATCACAAAACACACACTCACAAGTCTGGCAAGGAAGAGAGTAAGCTGTATTTCTGGTGCCAAAATGTTTGTCCACTTCCAATGATAAATTCAAAATATAATCACTTCATTATTTTTAAATCAAGTTTATGCCATAAAAATAGATGGGAGCTTTCATCTTAGTACCATTTAGGACTTCATCACAGCAAAGAATGTAACAAAATAATCAGTTTTATATATATATATATATATATATATATATATATATATATATATATATATATATATATATATATATATATATATATATATATATATATATGGGTCTATATTATTCCAGCGAAAGTGCATATGTGCGACTACATAAAAGTTGACACATAATGCACGAAAGCTGGAAGTTGCAAACAGCCTAGAAATTGAATTTTTTCCTAGGGAAAAAAATTCATGTGGCTGTTCGCAAAAAAAAAAACTAAATTAAAAGCAAAAATAGGTGGGGGGCTGTGTCCCCCACCCCCCAACTAAATATTACCAATTCTGACATCGCACTATAGCAACAGAAAGGGCAACTTCAGGTAGTTGGCCAACTACCTCCTTGCCCTATGACAAATACATCAAAATGCTCAAATGCATTTCGATGCATTTATGTCGCTCTTTTCGCATTTGCACAAAGCAACTTTTGCTGGAATAATATAAACTATATATATATATATATATATATATATATATATATATATATATATATATATATACACACACACACACACACACACACACACACACACACACACACACACACACATACACACACACACACACACACACACACACATAGGTCCAACCCTAGCTAACTGAATGAATTAAATAAACATTACATCATCTGAAAGGAACATGCCATCAATAATACCATGCACCATGTTACAAGCCATTGTTACAACACAGAAATACTTCAACAATGTGTAAATAATGATATCATGTAAAACATTAAAATGTACTGTAATAAAATATTTATTAGGTAATTCAAAGTTTTGCTGATCTAAGTTTTAAAACAGGGGCAATAGATATTGCTTTTTTTAAGCCTGGTTCTTTATTTGCTTCTAATAGTAATTGCCATATTAACTTTCTGTATAAAAGTTTGCCCTCCCATTGACCTGCTCTGGTGTCTTTTTCAATTTGTTTGAGGACATAAAACTTGAAAAAACCCTTTGGACAACTTCTAAGGTGCTTTGCCAGGGCATTTTTCTTGTTATTCTTGGTTACATCATATAAATGCTTATATACACACTTTTTTAGTGCTCTTTCAGTTTTCAATTATAGAAAGAACCACAATCATCACAAATAGTAATGTATATGACCCCCTTGCTGTTTCAGCTGTAATATTCCTCTGCATGTATGTACCTTCCCCTAGAATCCAAGTTTACACTATCTGCATTACCAATGTAGAGGCACTGTTTGCATGCCACACATTTATAAGTACCCTTCCTTGCATCTGGGTGTCCAGTAACTCCTTCTGCTTTCCTTTCGTATATATTGTTTAATGATCTTCCTTTTTTGTATATAATGTTAGGAGGTTCATTGAATATCTTTAGTGACACTGGTAACATATTCAGATATTTGAAAATCACTTACTTAATAACTTTTCTGTCTTGATTAACTCTAAACATAAAGCTTTTGTGCAATTTTTCTCATTTTTGTAGTCTAACTGGGTGGAAAGTTCTACTCCTGAAAGTACATTGTGGGAGTTACTTTCAATGATGATTGGTATCTATATTTTATCCCGCCCTGTGACAAAAATCTTTCTGTACATCATCAAGGAATGATGTGGGGTAGCCTCTCTGCAAACACATACTTCTTAGAAAAATCACATTATTGCATAAAATCACCACATTGGGAAGTCATACTGGCTGCCCTGACATACTGTCCATTAATTATATTCCTTTTTTTTGAGAAAAAGGATCTTCATTATTGAAGTGTACAAAAGAATTATAGTACATAGGTTTATATAGTTAGATACATAACACTTATGCTCATTGTCTTTAGATATGTATATATCAAGATAGTTGAGTTCTTTTTTGTGTATTTGATGAGTAAATTTTAAAAACGTAGTTATGTTTTGCAAATAATTAATAAATTCATGTAATTGATCAAGTTACCTTTCCATAAAATACAAAGATCATCTAAAAATCAAGTGTATACATGACAAAATTTGAAATGAGGAGAATTAATAACAAAATGTAATTTCCATGCATACAAAACCAGGTTGGTGAACATTGGAGGGGGCGAACAGCCTTCATAGCTATGTCCCTATTCTGTTTAAAAATGTTTCCTTTGTAAAAAAATGAAGTTATACTCCAAAACTATTTCTGTAAAGTCAGTAAGTAACCATATATTTTGATGGGTTAAAAATAAAACTTCATTATTACTTCCTGAAACCATCTACATTCCTGTCCATGTGGGATAACAGTGAATAAATCAATTGCATCTATAGTTATGAAGATATCATCTTCTCATAATTCAGTATCATTGAGCCTAGTTAGAAAATCCCATGAATCACATACTATGTGACTTGTTTTTTTGTCTGGGAAAGGTTTTAATTTCCTGTCAATAAATACAGCTAAGGGATATGTCTTAGAGACAATTGCTGTAACTGTTAGAGAGAATAGGCCAACACATGTCAGACATCAGGAGTGTTCAAACAAATGCCTTATATAAACATATTCATAATACAGATCTAACTCGTACTTTTAAATTTGCTATTTTGCAAGTTGTTCATGCACTGCTTAGAGGGGGCGCAATAACATTACACACAGAGAGGACAGACCTGAAATGGATTATTAGATTTAAGGCACGTATACCCCTGGCTTGAATGACATGGTTACGATTAAGCCTTACTTGAAGTACTTACATTCTCAAATACACTTAACTTTTTGTATTTGTCTGTACCCTATATGTTTTAAAAAAATAAAAAATAAAAAATTTCACAAGTACCTTCATTATTAATTACATTTCTTACTGTTACTGTCACTTACATTTTTATACATGCAATTTTACGTGTATTTTACTTATTTTTATCTTACCCTGTGAGTACAATTTTAACATGTGGCTAGATGATGTGACTACACCTTGATTATATAAGGTAAGCACAATGTGTTGCTCAGTTTCTTTGCCTGATGAAGCCAGTCTGGGTGAAAGTGTCTTTTGTACTTGCAACTTTTTAAGTATGTTGTGGATTTTAAACTTGTGGAATAAGCAGCAACATTTGAAGTACGTTGTGGATTTTAAACTTGTAGAATAAGCACTTCTAACTACATTATGGATTTTAAACTCTTGGATTAAACAACTATTACCTTTAAAAAGAGCAATTCTTCAAGTAAGTTGTGGACTTTGAATTTTTTGAATTAACTACTGTTTATCCCTGCTCATAGGTCCAGTCACTTTCTTGTTTTGCTAGTCTTCCCTTATTAGTAATGGACTTTTTACTGCACTGATACTGTTGTTTTATTTTAACTATTAGATGGGGGGGGATCAACAATTTTGTGGACTTTTGGAATGCCGAAGATAGATGGAATTATTGTATGTCTATTCATTAAAAGTTCAAAAGTGCTGTTGTCTGTAACTTCTTGCATTAATAAATTATCCGATATACAATTTATTTTCTTGTAGGATATGCACACTTCATTTGTAATGCCACTGTGTAAGTGTCACCTCCATGCAGTGTATTAAGTATTCTACCAGTATAGTCCACAGTGTCCATAATAACTAACCCTCCCCCCTTGACAGGTTTTATAATATGTATGTCTGGGCTACAAGGCACAGTTCTAAGTAGGCTATATTCTTCCTTAGATAAATTGTGTATTAATTTTTTTCATAATTCTTTGCAAAAGACCTAAGTTTAAACTCCAAAAAGCTCTCAAACTGTTGTAACTCTGAACATAGAGGAGGATTTATGATACTTCACTTTTTAAAATACAAATCACACTGTAGCCTATCAGAGTCAAATATAATACTGAAGTTGATTTTATATAAAAAAGCTTCAAATCCAATAAAGTATGACTTCAATTAAAATTCTTAGATGGCACAAAGGTAAGACCTATTTTTAAAAAGAGAAAAATGTGATGTGTTAAGGGAAATACTACTATAACTGAAAACTGTTATCGTATTCAAAAAATCACCCCATCCTGTATGAGTAACAGTGAACCACTATCATCTATGTTGATAGTTGAAATTAAATTTATCTTTTTCTTCTTTCCCTGCTCCTTCCCCCTTTGCTGGGGAATGTGGGGGGTTCCCTGCCCTGTATGACTGTGTCCTGTTCATTAGTCAGTCTGACTGACATAAAGTCCAAAGGGTCACTAAAATCAAAATTCTCAACAGTTTCCCCATGCCATTATTAAAAATGTCTTCTCTTTCAGGTTCAAGGGAATTAGTTGTTAATATATTCAGGTTATCATCATCTTGTTCCTTAGGTATATTCCCTGAGAAAGTACCCCTATCCTTTGGTAGGGGGTATAACTGTTCTAATACCAGGTGATGGTATTTGGACTGATCCATATTTCTAACACATCTATCCATCCCCAAACTCCTTTTCCCATTTTTGCACAAGGGGTTGACGTGTCACTTCAACAATGACAATCATCTAGAGCCAAGGTTTACACCACTGGGTGGCTAGCTCTGTCACGGTAGTTCTGTACTTCACAGTCACACCACACTCACACCTATGGTCAACTTAGAGTGTCTGATCCACCTACTGCATGTCTTTTGAATGTTGGAGAAAAGTGGAGCACTCAGAAGAAACTCACAGGAATGTAGGGAAAACATGCAGGCTGTATAGAAGGCACCTCAGCCAAGAATCGAACTTGGGAACCTCTTGTTGTGAGATGACAACGCTATCAGCTATGCACTGTGCCACCCTTCCATATTTCTAACACAAAAACAAAGGATCTAGTACCCAGAATTGAGCCTGTTGAGCATGTTCAGTGGTCTTTTGAGTATTGTGTGCCTAAGTATGGCATAGCCTGATTAAGATCGCCAGAACTAAAACAAAAACAAACTAAAAATTACCAAATCCCAAGCCATGGATATGAAAATTCCATAAATAATCACAAATCCATTTATAATCTAAGATTAATAAACAGATTTATGAGAAACACTACACAGAGTTTTTTCTTTTTTACTTGGACATAACAACCTCCTGATACCTTGCTGTTTTTGTGAATTGCACCTTATCCATTTGTGATTATTTATGGAGTTTTCATACCCATGGCTGGGCATTTGGTAATTTTCAATTTCATTTTTGTTTTATATTTCTAACACATGGCAATTTAAAATGCTTTCCTGAGATTAATGAGAGGTGTGCCAGTTAGCTTTACTTTATTCATGTTAAACAGTACCTCATGAGAGATGGTCCATAGTTCTGTCACTGAGCATCAAACTCTACAGAAACCATGTTGTTTTAGGGAAAGAAGATTGTATTGCTTGATGCACTGTGAAAATTAGACACACATGATCTTCTCAAGAATTTTTCTTCAAGTGCGTAAAATTAAGATGGGATAGAATTAAGAAGCATTAGAGGAGTTTGATTGTTTGACAGGCTGAACTAAAGCTGCTTTCCAAACACTGAGCCATACTGTTTTTTTTTAGATTATCTATACCTGTGAGAGCATTGGTGGGAACTGGATAAAGTAGAAGCTTAATGTTCTTATTTATGATTTTCTTGAAGCAGACAATTATGTGTAAGAGGGAGGAAAGAATGACTGGGTCAGATGCAATATTGATAACGGTGAAAACTGTGACAGGTTACTAAATTTATTGGAGCATCTGACCTGGAAAGTTGGCCTCACAGGCAATGAATAGTGCTTCTTTAAAAGGCAGTATTTACTGGACTTCATGTGGACAGTAAGAAAATTTACCTCATACTTGTAATTTTTTGGTTTACCTGGTAATAAATACTGTTTAGATTTAAGATAGTTGATTTATGTCTGCATATCAATTGTTTGGAGAGGTTCAAGTCAGGCACTGGAATTTCTTTCCAATTTTTCCACTATTCATTTCAATGGTTGAGAAAGGAATACTTGTAATCCACCAGTTGGGAATGGATTATAAACAGGAATTTGCTTCAGCAATTGCTTTTACACAAAGATTAGATTTGTATACAAGTTGGGTTGATCATATAATTAAAGCTTGGGAAGTAGTAGTGGATATCAGCTTGGAGCCATGACTCAGTGACAGCAATTATGTTGGGTGAGTGAAAGAAGAGGAAGGTATTAATATCTGATACTGCTGGCATTTAGTAAAAAGATGGATAGTGTGCAGGTACTGGAGTTTGTAAGAATAACTTGCCCTGAGTTTAATTCAATATGTGCCCTTATTAGAAGTATAAAGATTACTAAGGTGAATATGTAAAAATATTTAGATAGGTTTGGATTGTGGCATGAGATCTTTTTTGTGATTTTATAACGCAATAACTGGCTCCTAAAAGTATTGATGCACGTAATTCAGATATTTTGGAGATTAGTGATATTTCTTAGGGAACTAGGGGGTAGTAGGGTTTATTTGCGGAGTTTTGTATGCAAAAGAGGTATATGGGTGCATGTGAAGAGAAGGTAGCTGCTTCTGTAACAGCTATTATAAAAGAATGGAAACACGTAGTAGGAAAGAAATATTTAGCACAGTAGTCATTGATGTGTGGTGAAAGAAGCGTGATTATTATATGCTGATATGTAGACAGAGAAATGACAAAAACAGAGAAATGTGTATTGATCCAAGCCACATCTTTTACATCTTTATTCCCAAATTTTATACATAACACAGAAATTCCATTTATTATAAAATATATAACCACTATCTTTTCTACATCACCTAAGCTTTTACTTTTCTCTTTATTTAAAGCCACCCCTATCACCTCTAGGCACTCATTTGTGCATACTTCTTCTTTTATCCATTTTTGTTTGCAATTATTATTATGTCATTTGCATATGTTAACAGAACTGGAGTTATTTTATAATTTATTTCACATACTATCACAATCATGATGAATGCAAAGAGTATACAACTGATTGGACATCCCTGTCATATCACACCATTCATCATTTGTACCTCTTGGCGTAGCCAGCCATTTACAAGTATTTTTCCTTTATTATTACTACTATAAGCTGGCATAAATAATTTCTAACTTTGTCACTTATATTATATTCTTTCATTATTACCCTTAAGATTTCATGTCCATTTGTATCAAATGTCTTATTAAGGTCTCCTATCATGATTTTTGCTTCTTCTTCTTTTCTATTCATATTATCATTAAGAATTCTTTACAGCCTTCCCCTTTATATTATATATCTTCCATAATGTTTTCCATTTTAGTTCAAAGTATCTGTTTGTATTATTTTCAAAAATATCTTATAATCATTATTATTCAGTAAGAGCAGTCTCCAGTTTTTTTAATTGTCTTCTTTTTTCCATGTGAATTTAAGTATTCAGCTTCATAATTCTTTATATGTAAAATCTTCATTTAACCATTCATTCAAAATCTCTAAAATTATATATTTTTTGCCAATCCCTTAAAGTTTTATATATTAAATACCATATTCCATCTGGTCCTGCAGCTAAATCTATATTTACTTGTCCTAATACTTTATCTAGCTCATTTAAAGAAATCGCCTTTACCAACCCTTTATTCTCTTTTACTGTTAACTGTTTTTACTTTCCATGTTTTTTTTTCATTATCTACTTTTTTCTATTCAAATATTTCTTGCACTACACTATTCATAATTTTTTTCTTGAGTTCTTTCTATTTCTCTTTTTACATTTTTTATTTCTGTAATTACACTACCATCTTCATTTGCTAATCTACTTAAGTAACTCAATACTTCTCCTCTTTGTCCTTGCAAAAAAATCTATTTGCTTAGATAACATTTTTTATTTTTTCTTGATTTCTTTCATATAATTATTTTTCTTTGTCACAGATGTTCTATCATTATGTACTAAACTGTCCAATGCATTGCTATATGTTATTTTACATTTGTCTTTCTCTACTGTTTTAACATCATATTGCTACTGTAAAAAACATTTTTTTATATTTTTCCTTAAATATATTTCACCATTCAGACCAATTTTTATAAAATGTTCTCAAAGTAATATGATCTGTCCATAATTGTATTACTAGTTTTTTTCCTTCTTCACATGCTTTTCATTTATCCTTTTTATTCCTTTGCCTATTTTATATATTCTTAATTTTCTTTTATCTCTAGCCAAATTACAAGATGATCAGAAAATCATTTTTCAACTGCCTCTCTTTCTGCTATAACTAAACCTTCTGATAGTATAACATTATCTATTTCAGTTCTATACATACCCCTTTTGTAAGTCCATGATTTTTTTGTCCCAGAGTTTATAACTTACCATATCTTACAACTTCTAACATTGTTCTTATATCATTTCCTTTCATTTTACTCTTGCTTCTTAAATCCCATTTAAAGTCTCCTGTTATTATAGCATTCATCATTATCACCATATAGTCTAAAATCTGATGAAATAAGATTTCCCATTCTTTACAATTAGTATAAGCGTAAAACATTTTAGTTCTATATACTTGTTCTTTCCATTTTAAATCTACAATGGTTAATCTTAACCATTTTTGAAAAGTTATATCTAACAGCCTTCCTGCATTTCTACTGAATACAGCAATTCCAGAACATCTCTCATTTCCCAAATTCCAGATTATCCTTCCTCCCCATAGTCTTTGATTGCAGTTTTTCTTCATTTGGTAATAATATTGTGTCCTCTAATATAATTACATTGACATCACATGTATTACACCACTCCACAATCCCTATTCTTCTTACTGTATTATTAATACTACTCATATTTACAGAAAGCACTCTAACATTTTCATTTTCTTTATTCCTAAGATTCATGGTTTCATAAGTTCATAGCTAATTACTAACTTAACGTTCTTAACAGGCCATTCTAAGCCTAGCTAATTTATGTCCCAACAGTGAGAATCAGACACTGTACCTTGTTTTTGTCCATCAGACACCTTAGTCATTATACTATCCCCCAATCATCATAGGTATATATTCTTTCTATCCCTTTAAATTTTCTTTGTCTGTCTTTTATACTTTTACCAATAGAATTATTTTTTTCTCGTAAAACCTCCCAGCTCATGTCTTCTTCATCACTTATTTCAGAACCTTCTTCTATGTTCTCTTTATTATTGTTTTCTCATCTAATTTTTCTTCTAATTCTATGACTTCTAAAATTTCTTCTCTTTAATCATTCTTTTCTCTTTCTTTTTTTCATTTTCCTCGCTCTTGTTTTCATTTTTTGATCCAGCCATACATGCCCAATTTTGTTATATTTACAGCATTTCAATTCACTTTTTGTTTGCATCATGTCCCATTTCCCCACAAATATAAATTTTTTTTTATCACAGTTACTTATCAAATGCCTTTCTTTTCCACAAAAAAAACATGTTTTGGGTTGCCCCAGTATTTTATGATATCCCTAATCTCCTCCACACTTATGTTTGATATTTGTATATTTTTTCTCTTTCTATTTTTAATACAATATTACAGTCCCATCTACCAGTCCATAAACCCATTTTGTCATAAATGTTTGTAATGCCCAGTTCTTCTTTACATAAAGTTTTCAAATGTCCTTTCAAAGTCTCTCTTTCTATCTCTGTTCAAAATTGTACATGCATTTTCTTTTTTGTTTCACTGTTAAATGCTTTTATAACATAATGATTCCATGGGTTATAGTATTTCTTTTTTTCCATACTTGTCAAGAATCTTTTCCATTGGAAAAAAGTAGTTTGAAATATAATGTCACAAAATGTCTCTATGTTAATATGAATAAATACTCTTACCTCATCTACTTTTACACACAAAAGAACTATTACATTGCCCCACACTTTATACTTGTCCATTTCTTTGTCTTCTTTACTTTGAATCTTTACAATGTACTTCCATTTTTCATTTTCTTCTGCCTTCTTTTCTGCTACTTCCCTTTGCCTTCTTTTCTTTCTCTGCATATGATTTCTTTTCCATCTCACCACTATTCATAAGGACTGTCTCTGCATCCTCCTTTAGCATTTTCTCCACAATGTTTCCCCAGGAAATATATCCTTTATTTTCAGGCTCACTCTGCATCACCATTTCTTTAAATAAATTATCCCGCAATCCTCGCAACTGGAGGGCTGGAAGTATACATCCATCATTTGCTGAGTCATGTCCATCAAACATATTTCTTTGAAAGATCTCCTCAGGAACCTGCACATATTTTTCATTCTCAATATTTGTTTTCTCCTCCATTTTTGTCATCACTGCATTATCTCCTTCTCTCGCCATCTGCTTTCCTGTTTCTCTGGGCTATCTCCATGGAAGGAATGGAAACAGGAAGTGCTCCTACAAAATGGGTCCCACTCACAATGATGATAAGTAGGGGAAGTTTACTGATGCAGTGGCCAAATTTCCCCTAGTAGTATAAATATCACCTTGGAGGCTACTAGCATAGAGGGAAACAACCCAGCCCAAAAAAAAAAAAAAGAAAAACATTCTCAGCCTTTGAAGTATTTTCATCTTACTGGAAAATAATCAGTGATGAATACCCCCCCCACACACACACACACACACTCTTGGCCCAGGCTCTTTCCACCAAGGAGTGCACACTTACCATTTTCTGAGGGAGAAAGACTTAGAACTTTGTGTCATCAGAAAAACAGCAAGAACTCAACCCAGAAATGAACTCTGAGGCACTCCATACTTTAAAGGGTAAGGGTAAGAGGTATTAAGATTCAAACCACATTTTAGGTACGCTGAAACCTAATGTTTTAACAGATGCAAAAGAATGAAAATCTAGAAATTTGTCTAAAATGTCAAGTTTAAGCTATGGTAGAAATTATTGAGGCTACAGGAGTCCATTAAAAACTTCTTGTGGAATTGGATGACAAAAGCCTCTTACAAAAGTAATAGAAAAACTCTGCTTCTCAATGAATTCAAAATCAGATAATTAACAAGAATCAAAATGACTAGACAAGGCAATAATGGAAAATAAATACACAAATCAAGTCTACAGGTTACAAAGTGAATGTCTGAAATTAAAGACATGAATTCTTAAAAGATAGGAACACAAAACTCCACATAGAGAGTACGGAGATTATTCTCAAACTCAACTAAATACTTTTCTATGGAAGTATTCAGAGAGAACAATAATCTAATGATGGCTACTTGTCAGCAAAAGCTGTGGCTAGCTCCCACTTCTGTGACAGATGATGACATTTAGAAGTGCAAAGGGAGACTGGGTTGCAGAGCTTACCCTCTGCTTTAAAAAGCATGTCTGATTGGTTTGCTACTGTTGTGATCTTCTTAATAACAGCAAAACATAAAAAAATAATAAAAAAACTAATTTCTGCATAGTATCTTAGACTGACACTTCTTGTCTTAAGGGTCATAGTTTAAAATTACACCATGGCTTACTTTCATCCAAATAGAATATCTGAATAATACTCTGTGTAGACATGTTAAAGCAATTTTTTTCTCAGCTTTGGATAAGGTTAGTCATTGTTGGAAGAAGGGGAGGTGTTAAAGATCCTTTGGATTTGAAAGGATATACATAGCAATTTAAATTAGGTGCTTGCATAGTTTTGAGAATCAGTTAAGTGGATAATTTCAAACCTATTTTTAAGAACAAACCACCGAGACCTTAATCTATGTTTCTGATTGGCTGTTAAATGTCATAAGCTATTTTATACACTCATTTAACTGTACAAATGAATGGATGGATAAAACCGTGTCCTCCTCCTTCTCAGTATAAAGCATGCTAATGAGATGTGATCTGTGTCATGTGTTTATAGCTTTAGCAGACCGTATTCTGTCAGGCACGTTGCACATTCTCAAGTCCATTCATATCACATACACCTTTTCAAGGGATCTCAATCTCTTTGCAAAATAAATAGAACATGCTAAAGGGATATGTTTGTTTCACACAGAATGCAGCTTCTATGGAAATGTCTTCCACTCCAAATAAAGAAAATTACTTCTCTTACTCTGTCCAAACATAATTTTGATAAATGGATAGGTAACTGAAAATTCACTCCTCGTTTAGCTCCTCTGGGTCTCATGGATAGGGGAAATATATATTTGTTTGGCCAACTTCTAGGTTATTCGTATGCAAAATATAAAGGCTAAAAAATACCATGGCAATGTAAGGCTAAGCTTCTTAAGATCGTCACAGATCAATAACTTAGTAAGCACCTATGATCCTTTCAACAATTTGTCTTTTATATGCAGCGTGATGAAAGCCCTTGAAGACAAAAAATGCTTACTATATATAATTTTATCTTTATTGAAGTATGATAATGTGCCTTGATTTTTGAAGCTTTTTTCTTACACAAACACGCACACAAAGACAAACACACACACTCAGATATGTGTATATATATATATATATATATATATATATATATATATATATATATATATATATATATAGTTTACTATCATCATTTCGAACATGTTTGTTGTGAGTACTTACATACTTGAAAAACATTGTTGAAAGTTATGATAGCCACTGAGAAAAAGAACGAATGAAAAAAATGTTGACAATTCGATTTTGAATTAACATTTTTCGAACATACCACCACATCTGGTGGCATACAACACACATTTTGCAGGGGGGCAAACTCTGAGATTGCACTACAGTATGAGAAAAAGTACAATTCCTGATCCCTACGATAGTGCAATCTCTATCCAACATGCCGAACTCACAACAGTGAACGCACACTGCCATTCGCTGTTGTGCATTCTGCAAGGTTTTTTTTTGCACATACAAACCTGTGCAGACTTAGTTTCAAATATCCACTATCATACACTACAGCTGCGACATTGCGTTTGCCAGCAATATGCAATTTTTCCACCAACTAGCAGAATACCCTGAGGTAGTGGGTGCTATAGACTGTACGCACATATGCATCAAAGCACCACCCAGTGAGCGGGGTAGGGTCTAGATCAACCACAAGGGCTTCCCCTCTAGCAACTGCCAGGTCATGTGCAATGCCCAGTGCATAATAATGAATGTGTATGCTGGCTGCCCTGGAAGCTATCACGATTCCCACATCTGGCATCTGACGCAGCTGTACCCGAGATTTGCCAATGGGGACATCCCTCACAGTAAGCTACTGGGGGATACTGGATATGCACTGGAGCAGTGGCTAATGACATCTATCAGAAATGCACACACACCTGAACAAGAACTCCATAATGAGGCACACGCACAGACCAGAATTATAGTAGAGTGTGTGTTTTCGATGCTGAAGTCATGGTTCTGGTGCCTGGACACATCTGGTGGAGCCTTGCAGTACTCACCAGCTATATGTACCCAAATTGTCATTGTATGTGCCATGCTACACAATATGATCCTGCGGAAACAGCTGCAGCAGGAAAAGCACGGGGCAGGGCCACACAATTCCCCATCATTGCCAAGGCCTGCACAGGCACAGAGTGACTCAGAGGAGGAACAACCTGAGCCTACCCCAGTAGGCAGAAGGAGGCATGCCCAGTATGCCCTGGCCTTGGCAAAGAGGCAATGCATAGCATATACACTGACACAGGAGGGACCCAGGGAATAACACCTCTTTCTGACACTCACATACAGTAAAAGGGATGCCAAACATGACACTACCTGTGCTCAACCATGTGCAGGGAGTGTACTATGTGCATCCGACATAGGCAGCCCTGCAGCACCACCCTCAATACTGGGACACCCACAAGGTAAATCACTCACACATGCCAGTCAGGGAGGTTCACATACCCAACAACAGTCACAACCAGCAGGACACGTGTAGACAAACACAAACAAAGGCAGTGCTATGGGCTTTGAATGTTGCCTATGGGTGACCTCCCCCACCAGGCCTACACAGACAGACCACAGTGGGTCAGGCAGTGGGACGTTAGTTATGAAGGGTAGGAAGTCAGAAACTAATATGCAGGTAAATCAAAGCTAAGATCTGTAGTACACTGGTATGCCTCTAGTCAGCATGATAGCTTAGAATACAGAATGAAATGGAGTACCTGACATACCAGTACAGTCATAGCAAATGTGTACGATTGTCAGGTGTGCCCCCTCATCCAAAGTAGTAATGTAATAACAGTCAGGTGTGCCCCCCAATCCTGTGTAGACATGTAGAAATAGTCAGGTGTGCCCCCATCCTACTTTGAAATGTAGTAACAGTCAGGTGTACCCCACCAATTCTGTGTAGAAATGTAACAATAGTCAGGTGTGCCCCCCCATTCTATGTAGTAATGTAGTAACAGTAAAGTGTGCCCCCCAATCCTGTGTAGAAATGTAGAAATAGTCAGGTGTGCCCCCCATCCTATGTAGAAATGTAGTAACAGTCAGGTGTGCCCCCCCAATCCTGTGTAGAAATGTAGAAATAGTCAGGTGTGTCCCTCCCATCCTACGTAGAAATGTAGTAACAGTCAGGTGTGTCCCCCGTCAATCCTGTGTAGAAATGTATAAATAGTCAGGTGTGCCCCCCCATCCTATGTAGAAATGTAGTAACAATCAATGTCAAATGATCGACGGATACCCGGCAGAAACGGTATGCTACCTGTAGGTGTACAACACAATGGTCTGCACTGCAATACAAACTACCTGGACTCAATCCACACATTCAATACAGATGGTCATACTGGGCATGCTCACAAAATTAGAGAAATGAAGGCAATGTCAGTCAACAACATACTGAAAGGTCACACTGGGCATGCTCACACACTTAAACAAAAGAAGGTCATGTCTGCAAACACCAATGGACCAGATATATTTGTCAGTCGCAGATGTTAGTGCATACACTCATGCTTTGCACACACACTGGATAGGAATACAGACATATATCTAAGGACAACACACTATAATAAGCCAAAGGTAGATGTACATACATGTGTGGAAGGGGGTGACTGTGACAAGGAGCCATCCAGGCCTGTTGCACCCAGCATACAGCCCAAGGGCCACAACCACATGAGGATCAGATGTTACTCACTGTAGATACTAGCTACTGGTATCTGTCAGCATTACAGACTATGTGGTGCAAGTGACTGTACAAGGAAGTAGCCATCTAGCAGCTGTATACATGTACCTGTGAAATATGACCCTGTGTGTGCCTGCATGTGGTGTGTCAACCTCAAGATGAATGGGTTATGGCCCATGCACACACACACTGCCCTCCCCATAGCCCTACTATGACAAGCCTGCTGAGGTCATCCACTGTGAAATACACCTTTGGGAGAGTTGTAGCCCAGTAATCTCCATGGAGTGTCCTATAACTGCATACTGCTGTAGTGTGATAAACTAGTTAGTTAGGAGTTCCAATCCCACACATGGCAACTGTGTGTGTGTGTGTGTGTGTGTGTGTGTGTGTGTGTGTGTGTGTGTGTGTGTGTGTGTGTGCGTGTGTGTGTGTGTGTCTCTGCCTGTGTAAAGAGCAATGCTTTTTAGGGTAGTCACACTCAATACAATTCAAATGCTCTACCTTGGTAAGGCTGCTGATGTCATCCACCTGGAAATACATCTCTGGGAAGATTGTAGCCCAGTAATCTCAGTAGCATGTCCCATAACTGCATACCTCTGTAGTGTGATAAAATAGTTAGGTAGGAGTTCTAATCCCAGACTTGGCAAGTGTGTGTGTGTCTGTGTGTGTGTGTGTGTGTGTGTGTGTGTGTGTGTGTGTGTGTGTGTGTGTGTGTGTGTGTGTGTGTGTCTGTGTGTGTGTGTGTGTGTGTGTGTGTGTGTGTGTGTGTGTGTGTGTGTGTGTGTGTGTGTTTGTGTGTGTGTATAGAGAGCAATGCATTTTAGGCTAATCACACTCAGTACAATTCAAATGGCCTACTTTGGCAATCCTGCTGATATCATTCACTGTGAAATACACCTTTGGGGAAGGGAATTCCAGCAATCCCTGTGGTGTGTCCTATAACAGCATCATGCTTTAGTGTGATATAGAACTCTGGTAGGGGTTCTCTTCCCACACATGGCAGTTGTGGATGTTTTGTGTGTGTTTCTATGTCTGTGAGAGAGCAATGCATTTTAGGCTAGTCACACTCAGTACAATTCAAATGCCTTACTTTGGTAATCCTGCTGATGTCATTCACTATGAAATACACATCTGGGGAAAGAGTACTCCAGTAATCTTCGTGGCACATCTTATAATGGCGTAGTGCTGTAGTGTGATATACTAGTTAGGTAGGAGTTCTAATCCCATACATGACAGGTGTGCATGTGTCTGTGTTTGTCACTCGTATCCTGTGTGGAGGTGGATGTGAGTGTGTAACAACTGGACTTAATTTGGAGCAGGTTTTGCAAACTTCTTATATGGTGGGACAAGTATATATCACAATGTCCACCGTACAGGGATAACAGATGTAAAATAGCCGAGAGGCTGGGGTGTAAATCCATACCCCTAAATGTGACATCAATGCCAGCTGAACAATGTTAGCAACCCTTGTATTATCCAGGGAACACTCTCAACCCATGTCTCATACACACACACACACACACTTGCCTAGGCAACAGTCGCTATGTTGGTAGTACCCTGCATATTGCCCATTGATAGTAACCATGGTCTGATTGCAGTGGGCTACAGAGGGCATAGCATTCTGTTCATCAGTCCAATACACACAATAGGCATTACACCTCCCCCATGTTCCCCACTGGACACCTGCAACACCTGTGGTGCCATCAAATGTGACCCACAAAGGACATACCATGCCTGAAACACAAGCCTTGTATGGACAGATGACAATGACACCAGGGAATACCAGTATCATGCTATCAATGTAGGTGCAGTGTCAACCTGCTGTCCATTAACAGTTACCACCACATGAGGCCAGGACTGGCACATCTGATGATAACACTCTGTGTACACAACATGGGCCAGACACCCCACGTACAGTTCTACATGTTACTGTACATGCATGTGGGAGGTGTGCAGACACTGTCCATATCATGGCCTAAAGAACACATACATAGGTTCATAGGTTCATAGGGTGGTACTAGGCTATCAGCCTTAGGGCCTATACAAGCCCAGCCATAATAATTCCCTGGCTATTTCTTCCCACACTATCTACTTTCCTGGACCCCTGTCTAGCAGGGTGACTGATGTGATTCCTGGGGTGAATTTCCTTTCTCCTATCCAATCGTCAATGTTCCTTTTGAAGAAGCCAAAGAGGTGCTCTGCATGACATGTATGGGCAGTCTATTCCAGAGTCTGGGGAGTCTCTGGGTCAGGAACCTATCCCTCCAGCATGTTTTGTTTATTGTGATGACAATGTTTAGATCCCTGACTCTGAGAGATTGGGATTTCTTTAAGTGTAGCATAGCCAACAGCTCTGGGTTTGGCCTTGTATGTTAAGCAGAGATTGCCTCTGAGTAGACGATATGCGACAGAGTATAGCTGGAGTTTTTTAAGGCAGTCAGCGTAGGGCATCTGTTTTAGGCCTGTGATTCTTTTAGTGAGGTATTTGTGTGGCCTTTCCAGTTGTTGCAGATGTCTTGAGATGTACATGCCTAATGGGGCACTGTATTCTATAATGGGTCTAATGAAGGATGAGTACAGTGGGACAATGACCTCCTTTTTTCTGGATGAAAAGCCCTTACTGATGAGGTGTGCCACATAAAAGGATTTCCTGACTGTTGTGGTGATGTGGTTATTGAAGGTGAGATCACTGTCCACCTGTGTCCTAAGTCTCTTATCACACGTTCAGTGTTTAGTGTACTGCCACCTATGTGGTAATTCATGGGTACATGTTTTTTCCCAAAGGGGATAACTATACATTTCTTGGCATTGAGCTTGAGCCCATGGCTCTAGCACCAAGCATCTGTTTCTGTAAGGCCCTTTTGTAGAGTATCCACATAATTTGGGAATTCAGTAATAGCTCCCAGTCTGCAGTCATCTGCGAACTTTGTTAGCTTTTACAGTGTGGGTTCTGTCAGTAAGCCAGTTGGCAACCCATCGAGCGATGTAGGGATTGATGCCCAGCTTAGTAAGTCTATCTATGATCCAGAGAGGGAGATGGCGTCAAAGGCCTTGGCTAAGTCCAGATAGGCTGCGTGGACTGCCTTACCCTCATCCACAGCTCTGGAGACTGATTCAAAGAAGTCAATTGGATTCAGGAGACAAGATCGGCCCTCCACGAACCCAAACTGTGTGGGGTCCAGCGTTTGAAGGTTGCCAATGTCTTTGTTTATAAGTTCCATGATTATACGTTCCATGGCCTTGCCGATCAGGTCAGGTTCGTCAGACTGATGGGGTGGTAGTTCCTGGGACCCAAGATGGATCCACCCTTGTGGAGTGGGATAACTGTAGCTGTGCACCACTCAGTGGGAATGAAGCCTGAGGTGAGGCTATGCTTAAACATGACACGTAGGTGAGGTAGCAGTTCATTTTGTAGTTCATGTAATACATAGCCCGGGATGTCATCTGGTCCCATGGATGCTGTATTCGTAGCTTTGGAGAGTGTGTTTTTTACCTGTGTGGCCATTATTACCAGAATTTGGTAATCTTCCGGTATTGAGATGGGCCGTTTAGGGGGTGAGAGAGGGGTGAAGTTGGCACTGAATTGATCTGCCAGGATATTGGCAATATCCTTGGGATCAGTACATTTAATGCCATTCTGTTGTAGCTCAAAGCAGATCTTAGCATTGCCATTTATATTCTTGACATAGTTATAGAATGTCTTGTGGTTGTCTTTGGAATCTTTGTCAATTTTATTTTCATAACTAGCTTTGGAGGATTTTATGAGGGATCTTAGCTTCTTACTGAGGCTGGTAAGGGAGTTTTTTGCATCCTGGGATTTTCCTCTTTTCTGAAACAGTTTCTTCCTTTTGTTGTAAAGTTTGTTTATGGCAGGGAACCACCAGATTGGCTTCCTTTTTTTGGAGGAGAACTTCTTGGTTCTATTTGGGATGGCACGATTTATGCATGAGTGGATGTGCTCGTACAGTGCCTTAGTGTAGGATTCAGCTGTCAAACTTTCAGTTCCCATCTGCATGGGTGTCATGAAGTTTGTTACTTCTGACTTGAGTAGCATGAAGTTTTTTATGGAGGCTTCCTTACTGGGGGGTGGGATGTGGATGTTAAGGGTGATTAGCTTATGGTCAAACCTGACTAACGAGGGGGTGACCATAGGTGTGGATAATCAATTTCCCATGTTGGTAATGGCCAGGTCTAGGATATTGGAGCCTTGGTGGGACTATGGATTAGTTGATCCAGTGCATTAGAATTTATGAATTCCAAGAACCGTTGGGCAAAGGTGTTGGTACACAAGTAGTTTTCCCAGTTAATGGCAGGGTAGTTGAAATCACCCAGTATTAGTGTGTTTGGTTGTATCTTAACATTTTCCAGTATGTTTAGAAAGGTGTAGTGAGAATCTTGGGGCATGGTGGAGGATCTGTAGCAAGTTACAGTTTGGATTGCAGTCTTACCTAGTGTTAGTTGCACCTGGAGAATTTCAGATGCATTGTGTTGGGCAACTAGCCTGGTGGTGTGAATATCCTTGGTGAATATGGACACTTCTCCACCTTTAGTGTTTCGGTCCTGGTTTGGTGGCCGAAATGTGTGGTAAGAGTTGTAGCCTGGTATTGCAGGGGTGCTCTCTGGAGCCTTGAACCATGTTTAAGTTACTGCACAGATGTCGATGTTCTCCATTTTTAGGAATGCCTCGAGGAAGTCCATTTTAAGGTTTAGACTTCTAGCATTGAGTAGCACTGCCTTCAGAATTTGCATGCTTGTACCTGTTACAGTGGTGGTTTTGTCTTTTGACCTTTGCCTAAAAAAGGCACTATAGGGGTGGCAAGAGCCTTAGCCAGTAACCTGAATCCCAGGGGCGACAGGTGCAGACCATCTCTGGCAAAGCATTGTGGTCTGCTGATCATGTCGTCCAGGGGCAGCTCATGCTATTGGACTGCAGGACTGCAGCCTCCCACAGCTGTAAAAATGAAAAATAAAACAAAAACAAAGAAAAACGAAAAGAAAAAGAAAAAATGACTCCCAGACCATTGCGCATGCACACTTGTGGCATTTCCCACTATCTGGACTGCTGGTGAACCAGTCTGGAGCATGCTCACAGAATCCAGACTGTCTCACCAGCAGTCCAGATTAGGAAGACAACATTGGATTTTCAAATTTCCCAGATGTCTATACAGTTACAACTGCATAGACAGGAAGGGGATCAGATTGCAATGTCCGCTCTCGCAGGAAGGAGCATCACGGCAAGAAAGGGGAAGGACTTGCTTGCTGGATTGTACAGCTCATTGTCGCGGGCTTTTAGCTGCTGCAAGGGACTTACTATAGGGATTAGCTGCTGTCGACGGCAATGTAGGAGGTGTTTGTGTGTGTGTGTGTGTGTGTGTGTGTGTGTGTGTGTGTGTGTGTGTGTGTGTGTGTGTGAAATGCCCCAGTTGCTACATGGTGGTGAGTAGAGAATAAGGCTTGATCCCTGTACCTTGGGCATGTCCCAGTTGCTACATGGTGGTGGGTAGAGCATAAGGCTTGAACCCTGTACCTTGGGCCCAAGTGACAAAAGCCTGAATTCCCTACCCACCACTATTTGTAAAAATATTTGCAGATTTTTGCCTCATATTTGTTCGGTTCCTTATAAAATCTATGGTTTCTGTATTTTTGTTTCTTGACACAGTCAGTGGTGCATGGTAGCATTGTTGCCTGACAGCTACAGGTTCTCTGGTTTGATTCTTGGCTGGGGTGCCTTCTGTGTGGAGTCTGCATGTCCTCCCTGTGTTTGTGTGGGTTTGCTCTGGTGTCCTCCCATCTTACAAAGACATGTGTCTGGACTGTTTCTCCCTGGGCCTCTGCTGAAAATTGGCTTTTGTTCCAAGTCAGACTTTCCTGGTTAACAAATGTTAAATAAAAATGGCAAGCATTTGAATCTCAGACTTCATATTCTTCAGAAAGTACATGGTAACGCGAAACCTTTTATTCTAGAAATTTTCAAAGTTTATAAGATGGATATTTGAAATCTGTCCCTATTTTTGGGACTGCATTCCCCCATTATTGACTTCATCCAGGTTTTTTTTGCTAAGGTTGAGAGCTATGGTGAGAACTGAATTCACTGAATATGTTTGGGGGCCGTATTCCCCCATTATTGGCTTTGTTCAGGTGTATTGTGCTAAGAGGTTGACAGCAATGGTGAGAACTGAATTTACTAAATGGTAGCCATTTAAGTTTCAGTCTTCCTCTCTTTCATAAAACAGATGATTTTTATTTACATTTGTTGACCGGGAGTGTCCGACTGGACGTAGGTCCATTTTCAGCGGAGGCCTGGGGAGAAAAGCTCCACAGTTAAAATATACAGGCAGTAGTTACATTGGATTTGCATAGCAATTAACAATTTGATTAACATAGCAATTAACAATTACAAACATAGTTACAGATGAAGAACATAGTACATCAGTAGACAACTATAACCTTTATCTGCGAAGTACATAACAGACATTAACAATTGTTACAACAAGAAGTTCCTGCTCTATAATAAGTAATAGGCTTATGAGCATCCGAGCTTGCTATAATCAATTTTTTTATTTGGTGTAGTGGTGTGTTGCTCTGACTGTTTTGCACAGGGTCCTGGGTTCAATACTTGGCAATGAAATGTATGGTGGTAGCACAGCATTTTATTCTAGCAACTTTTCAACATTATACAAGCAGTGTTTAAAATGTGTCCATGGTTTTTGGGCTTTTGTCCCCCCCCCCAATAAATTTTGGCTTTTTCCAGATTTCTTGTGCTGCAAAGTTCAGAGATACAGCTGAGTGTCAAGTAGATTTTACAAGAAGCTGAGAGTTGCAGGGGAATAAAAGCTTAGTGCTGTTTATGCTGAGTCTGTTTGCATTGTTAATAGCACAACAGGTAGTGTACTTAGTTTTGATGCAGAAGGCTGTGGGTTCTACTCCCACAGTAGGTAGATGCATTGCTGACAGTGTACTGTGTTGTAAAGGGGTGGTTGCTGCAGTCCTTTTTGGTGAAGATACCTAGTAACTATGAACCTGTTATCAGTTTGCCATCCATTCCCTATTGCAATATTACTAGCTTATCATCTTTTTAATGCAACATAGGCAATTTATTCATCAAGGGCATCAGGCACTCTTTTTGTAGATGAAACAATGAAATATAAAGTTGTTTGCTAGCAGCAACCTCTTCATTAGTTACAGATTTCTTTAATGCTGGATTATTTAGATGACTTTTACTTCTTCAGAGATTGTGCATATTTACTGATCATGGTGGACTGTAGAAGTTTGAGTAGACTTTTATGATGGAAATGTTCTGAACTGGGCAGTTTTGTCATTATTGGTGCATGCATTTTGTTTCATTGTTTACTGGAAAAATGTTCTGACTTGGGCAGTTTTGTTATTATTAGTGCATGCGTTTTCATTGTTTACTGGAAAAATGTTCAAAACAATAAATTTAAAACACCCTCTAACAACTGTACTGTATTGTGCAAGGAATATAATTTAGTAGAATCGGGAAGGTGTATCAAAGAGCACATGTATGTTTCATGTGCAAGGGGCCTATGATTTGAAAACAGCCCAAAGTTAATCTTTATCTGCCACTGGCAAAATATATTTTCTTTGAATGTGGGTTTCAATACTGTAATTTTCAAGGGCAGAGAAGTTTTAATGCTAAGTCTGTTTACATTGTGAGACTGCATTGCTTTGTTTAGCAGATGTCTCAGTGTCTCTGCTGTAAAATGCAAAATAAAACTTTCAAATGAAGTCCAAATCATCATAGAAGTAAAGCAGTATGCACATTAGTGTTTATGGTAAATTGGGTGAAATAGCCAAGTAATGGTTCATTGGAATGGCTGCAGGTGGGAGGCTCCTTTCGACCATGATTTTGTGAGGGGGAAGGGCGGCAAACTCAAAGACAGCCCTGGCTGAACTATACCTCCCAACTATCCAGATTTTCACAGAATTAATACATTTTTGCTTTTTATTTTTGGTTTGTACTTCATAAAATGTGTGGTTTTCTGGCAAATCATTTAGGAATTAAGTCGCTAAATAATGACAGACACTGAGTTTCAGACTTCATAACCTTCAGAAAAATGCATGCTAAAGTAAGACCTGTTATTCTATCAACTGTTTTTAGTACTGTTTATATGTTCCTCCAATATATTTGGCCTTGTCCAGATTTATTGCATTAACAGGTTGAGAGGTACATGCAAATAAATTACTTTATAGAATTAGGCATAGCCAAACCTTTCAACTGTCCCCGGTTTTGGCTCAAAATGTTGCTCTTCTCCTAATAATCCCACCGCAAAACAGCAATTTTGGAAGAAAACGTGGAGGGTTTACAATTAAAAAATAACTGTAATAATCAGAATTATAGATTACTTTTATTTTAGAAATGCATGTAGACTCTTTTATTTTGTCAGCTGCTCAAGTTAGCAGTTCTAATATTTAAAAAGTGCCCCTTCTTTGACAGGTTCCCAGCTGTATTGTGTGGCTATTTTACATTTTTGCATCACATTTTTGGTCCATTTTTCGTAAAATTGTGTTTTTTGTCAAATTAGTGGCAAATCATTAAAGACTGAAGTTAGAAAATAATGACAGACATTTCAGTTTCAGATTTCATACCCTTCAGAAAATTCATACCAATGCAAGACCTACTATTCTATTATCTTTCTAAGTTTATAAGAGCAATATTTAAAGATTGTCCTTATTTTTGGGCCTTTGTCCCACTTCTGTGTATGGCTTTGTCCAGATTTCTTGCTCTGAGTTTAAGAGGTATGACAAATGTGTCAGACCCCTCACAGTCAGCCAGAGACATTTCAAATTGTGACATACTTGTTGCATCCCACTTCCCCATGTAGTGACTCTGGATGTGTCCAAGCAAGGCAAGGAGCAGTTATTCAGTGTAAACGTGCAGAGTATCCTCCCATCCAAGGTAGACACAAGTACTACAGTGGCTTTTCATCTGTCCTTGATTCTGCAGAATGGTCTGGTTTCTGTCATATTTTTGTATTACTGATGTATGCTTATTATTACTCAAAGTGCCTGTTGCTCTGTGTTTAAGTAGCAATGCTTTAATGACCATCAGGTAAGCTTGTCTGAGATTGTAAGATGCAAGTAAGCTTTAATACGCATACTGTTAAAGAATTACCAACATTGAAAGCCTTTCTGTTGTTGCCATGCAGAGAATACTTACATAACTAGATAATGTGCGTGCGTTTAAGCACGTGAAAGCGCTTATCTTCTGCAGTTTTTATGGAATAAAAGAATTTTACTGACAACATTGGACTTCTCGTGGTGTATCCTGATTACTGTTCCAGTTTACTGAATAACTAGATAATGTATAAGCCTTGGGTATTGATATGCATATGACAGTATTTGTAATAAAGGACATGATTACATTATTTTAAGAAGCTCATTACACTTCCTGGAGACTTCCAGTCATCTCTGCAGGCTTTACTCGTAAACTAAACAGAATGCCAGTCTATCATGTGTGGTCCATAACCTGCACAATAATCTTTTAAGCAATGTATCTTGAACTGGTTTATTGTTTGCTTTTCATTTTTTTACTTTGATCATGTTTTCCATGAAACAAGTAGATAGTTGTCAGGCAGCAGGTCTTTTTTGGATAAGAAACATTTTTACAAGTGGGGTATCACAGAGATTGCTACTTTCAGCATGTTACTTGGTACTTTAATAAAGCTGACTATAAATTATAATTAGAACTGCAGTGCAAGGAGAAGTGGTTTGAGTTGAGTTCTGCTTGTTTTTCTTATACTTGATTTTGACTGGCATTCCAGTAATGTATTTAAAAAGTAATTTATTTTTTCATGCCTCACAACCTTTTTGTTTCCATCTAGATATTAAGTAAGCTGTCATGCAGCCAATTCATTCAAATATTTTTTTTCTTCTACACTTCATTTTGTCTTGATTGGACTCTCATAATGATGGTTTGGCACCCAGGGCAGCGTATTTAATTAAAGTTAGTTTTTGTGGTTTTGAGCATAGCTCCTCCCCTTCCTAGTTGGCCACACCCCTTCACATTAACCCCACCCATTCAGCTGTTTCCTGCAGCCCCCCTTTGATTTGAAGTCACCAGCCACCACTGATGTCATCCCAGGCAGACAGATATTGGATCCCCTTTGAATGACACCAGAAGCTTAGCCAATTGTTGAAGTCAATCATTTTGTCCTTATATTGTGCTATCATTCTGGGCAAAGGCAGGATGCTACTCAGGGCTAGGGTCATACCTGCCTAGGCCACATGATCCAAGAGCTCTTCCATGTCTCTTTTCATGTAGTTCAGGGCGGTATGTCTCAAGTCATTCACTCCAACATGGACAATGACAGAGTCATATTTGTACTTGCTGTGGAGTGACTTGAGTGCATGCATTATGTGGTGGATCCTGGCACCTGACAGGCAGCCGACTGTAATTTTCCCCTTGTTCAGCCTGGTGAGTGGGACATCAGTGTGCCTGACTATAGAGTCACCTATGACTAAAGTGTTAGGTACATTGTCTTGCCTTAGGGGATGTTGCTGGGCAGCACACTGATGTTGTGAGCTATATGACACTTTGGTTGTGATTGGTGTTTGTTTGTATTTCAGCTTCAGAGGTCCTTGTTGCTTGGGCAGGTTACAGTTAAGGGCCTTTGCATATGTGGATTTAATGTTGCTATGTGTGGGTGTTGGTGGTGTGAGTTTAGAAGGCTATGTGTTGCTTGAGGTGTAGTGCAGGTGTAAACCTTCTCCTCTTGACTGTCTAGCACAATCTTGGGTGGAGAGACCTTTGCTTCCAGTTTGGCTATGTAAGTGCATCTCTCACAGGTTGTAGTGTTGGGTGGTAGGAGGAGAGGGTTGTCTGTGTACATGAGGCAATTGCTGCATTGCCCCAGTATGACCAGATTCATCAGGTGGACAGGGAAATCACCGGAAGCTGACTCATGGACATGCCTGGTTTTGTGCTTTTTTGTAAAGTACAGGAGCTGTTTTCCCTTGCTTTAGCAAGGTACTTTGCAATTATAGGCTGTTTAGTGCCTATGTGGTGGTGGTGCTGCGGTAGCATTGTCGCCTCACAGTAAGACGCTGTCCAGTTCGATTCTCAGCTAGAGCGTCTTCTGCGTGGAGACATGCGTGAATGGGCGTACCTTCATTGAAGGTTGTGTGTCAGGGCTGGTAACTCGGCACGTAAAAATCAACTGCCAATCATTAGCGGACCGAAGTTCCACTGTGGCGACCCCTAACCGGGAAAAGCCGAAAGACACAAACAAACATTAAGGAGAGTTGAGTGCTTGTATCAGTTTAAGGATTCCTAGTGCTTACCAGCAGGTATTAGAGCAAGTGCTGGTCATAGGGATGCTTAAAGGTAAGATGAAAAAAATGGTTTATCCTAAACACTGCAGTGTGCAGTAGGTAAGTTAGATGTGAAAGTAGGTAACTTAAGTTTTACCTGTCTAAAATGTTAAGTTTTAGTGGAGAGTCACTATTTTTAAAACAGCAAGATAGATTGAAAGAGGATGGTTACTTTTGCATTCTGGTACTATGGAATACGGTAGGATGGCCAATAAATTTAAATAGTTGAAGGGGAGTGATTTCACAAAATGATAATTTTGTGCTTACTCACACAAACCAGTGAAAACAGAGAGGAAATGAGATATATGGTCAAATTAACATAAGAGGCAGGAAACTAGAAAGACAGTGGTATTTAAGAACATGACAGTAAGCAGGTGGGTGGTTTGGAAAAAATTTCTGCCTGACTCACAAGAGAAAGAGCTGTGGTCTCTTTTGAAGTTTTAATATGCAGTTGAAAGCAGAATACAAGTAAAACACAAGGTAAAGAAAACAAATCACAGTATTCAAAATATAAAAAGGCAATAAAGTAATACAAAATATAAAAAATAAAAAGCAAGCTAACCTTTCCTTCACAGCAAAGTGTAGCAGAGTCTGGGTGATCTTTTCTAGTAAAGCTCTGAAATGTTTTATTTTGCCCCTTAAATAGAAGATATAGTTCCTAGCTCCACCCCCCTCAGTTCACAAATGATTAACCTTAAGTGACCTCTTCTATCTTATGTATGAGTCCTTAAATGATCAGTTCTAATTTCTGCCTGACTCACAAGAGACAGAGCTGTGCTCAACATTGGCCACACGCAGTAGTCACCCAGGTGGCTGGATGATGAATACAATACTCACCTGTGTGGGCAACTCCAGACACTATACCCCTGAGCAACGATGCAGACCATTGTCATGTGGCCTGATGCCAAGGTATACACATCACCTAGCCTTGTATAGCTGTCTGGCACAATCGACCACAACACACCCGTGAAGCAGTGCACTCATGCATGTCTGTACTGGCACCCGTGTCTGTGTTTGTGGTGTATGATGCGTATGACCACATTCACAATCATTACAACCCTCATTGGCATACTGAAGCATGCTTTCTGATGTCAGACACCTCCACATACCCTTTGCACAAATAACCTCCATATGACCCTTGTGGTGCATGTGATACCTGCACAGTACTGTGTTGTGGCAATCACACTAGTGATGAGTTGTATTTCTGGCCCTGCCAAGTGTGTAAATGTGTGGGCGTCCCTGTGAGAGTGTGGCTGTGTTGATGCTGACACCTGTTCATGGGGACAGGCACATGTACTACACCTACCACATAGCTACCATATCCCTGTTGCAAATGTCACTCATCACATATACATTCTGAGGGCTCTCTACCATGTAACATATGTGGTGCATCCACTAACTGCATGGACATGTGATAGCACTACATAGTCATCAGGGTTTGATACCCTGTACTGGTAGGTGTGTGACACAAACATGCTTAAGTTTTACTCTCCCACCCCTCCCTGGCTTTTCTGTGCCTCTGTCTGCCTCTCTCACTCCCTGTCTAGTGGATGTGGAGACTTACACCTGCATTGCTTAGGCAGCAGCATGTGTATTTTAAGTGATGCTCAGGATCAGCTGATGGCCTCTGCACAAATTGCAGCCCTCCTCTAACTGATTGCATGTGGAACAGCTGTGATAACATTCCCATAGCCAATTGCATGGAAGCACACACCAATATCTAGGAACATCATGTTGGTGTTGGGCCTTTCATTCACTGTGAGCAGGAACTCAATCTGTTTTTTGGCAAACAGCATATCAGATGGATTGGGGACTTACCTCTATCAACATACACTGTGGAAACAGGCCAACACACAGGAGGTGGATGTGCCTGACCTGACTACAGACTGTAAGTGTTGCTATACTGCATTTGGAGTAATGTTGGTTTAACAGGGTGTGTGTGAATATGGTTGTCCTACATGTTTTCATGCCTGCCATGTCAGTGCTATGTTTTTGAGGGAACACCCATCTGTAGGGTCATCTGCAGATTGGCCAATGTATGGTGCCTTTTGTTTCAGGTGCTACCCACAGAGCATCTATTTGTGAACTGCAGAAGGTAGTGTGAGGATTGCAGTCAGTAGATGGTGACAGCCATGAGAGGTACTGACTTCATATCCCTCATAAGACATATGTTGCAACAAACCCAGTTACAACAGTAAATGTATGAGCTTATCACAGCAACATGTCAATATTGGCCCTGTGTATGTACCTCCAGCCCCAACCCTATCGACCTTTGTACATATGTCATGCAGTAAGGGGTGCATATGTGCTGTACACCATAATTAGTGACATCATATCTGATACCAAGCCAGTGAGATATCAGACTGCTACACATGTTATGTTTGGTAGGGGTTATATTTGATGACATAACCTGGACATTCTGTGGTTGTGTGTACAGTATTGATGTCTGTGTACTTATGGTGATTGTCGGCAGTGTGTGTATTGTTAATATGTACTTTGGTCTGTGTACAGACTGTGGTAGATGTCATTGTTCTTGGTCCTGTTCTATCTGATGTTACATGCTGCTCCACTGTATGTTACCCTATCGGCTGACATGTTTGTAGGGCCATACACGCACTTGTCCCATACCACAGACAGGCATCGGAACACACTGTGTAGTGGCCTAGTATATGTAGGGTTAGTGTGTAAGTGGCACATATGAGGTTGGTGTTGAACAGATAGTCCATATACTGTAATAATACACTAGCATACCATATGTGGCTGTGTTCACATTGGTTGCGGTTATACACTTTCACACAGGTGTATGTTACTCTGTGCTGTGACATGCCTGTAGAGCCTGCTATATATAAAGGTACATGTGCATTCCCCCATAGAAATGTAGGCCAGTGTTAAGCCGAACTGTCTGTAGCCTGCACAGTGCTTTGTTACATGCCTAGCAGCTTAGTGTACTTACCCAGTGAGATGTAATGCCCAGATACTTGCCAGATGTACTGCTGCCTGGCTGCCATAACAGTCATGTATGTCAGACAGAGCAGTGGGATGCTGCACAGATGTATGTCAATTTCTAGTGGGTAGTATGTGGCCATGGCACCTCTGTACCAGCAGTTAGTATGTGGCAGAACAGGCAGGGATGTGTGAATGCATAACCTATGGGGGCACATGCATACCAGTAGTTACGTGTTATACCCATCTACATGGCTGTTAACATCCATATTGTCAGGATTGGTCCATATGTCTTGCACTAAGGGGTTATGCATATACCTCTGGACTGTCCAGAGTGTGTCAGACTGTCCACATATATTCGCCATTATCCCTGGTGTAGTCCACAAGATCATTACATGCTAGCAGTGGTACTGTACTATGATGTCCTTCGGATGTCTGTCAGTTGTCAATAACGCACATGTTAAAAGCAGATGTATGTCTGTGAAGACACTCCCTATTACAGTAGCACTAGTCTACAAATATACCTGCTATACATACCTGACATCCCCTTGCACTACAAAGTTGGGACTATAGGGTCTGAGTTATGGCTATACTCCATGTTCAGGACATATGGTGAGGATATATGTACACATGATTATCCAGATATCTATATGGACATACACATATACATATTGACATACATAGATGGATATGTATATGCACATAGCTATACAAATAAACACCCAGATATATACATATACTGAGCAATATATGTTTACACATATACAGATAGAGATACATATGCACATATACGTTAGGATATCTACATATATATTGACAGTTGTAGGTATATCAGAATAGATATGTATGCACATATAATTATTGATATCTACATATATACCAACATAACTCGGCATATCTGTACACATAGGATGTGCATACATATATAGCTATATATACATATATCTATATATACTTATACATATACGTATATCTATATATACATATATGTATATGGGAGCGCTACAGAATCCTGAAAGCCCAAAGTCCTGAAGACCATCAGGGGTGAGCTGCCTTAAGGTATATGGATGTACATTACCATACACTCCTGTTCTGTTTGTCAGTGTGCTTGTGATGGTGTCAGTTGTGCCTTGTTATGTAACAGTTACATCCTATTGTGTCAACTTAGGTCTTTACCCCCTAGGGATTGTCTACAGGGTGCAGATAGAGGCTGCTGAACTACACATCTGCATTACTTACTTTTGATTGTTTGGTATCCTGTGGCCAAGTCTGTCTTTACTATTGTGCTACTTGATGGCCTTGGCCTGGACAGCAACATTTGTTAACTTTTCCAGACTACTGTATTATTATAACTGTTTCACAGTTGCATTACTCAGTTTATGTGGATGTCCATGTTTAAACAGCTATACCACATGGCATATACAACTGTAATAGTAAACAAAAAAAGCTTTCCCATTTATAAAAACCTGTGTGTGGTGTTATATCCTTTGATTTTTCTGTGGGTATATGTTTCAGGCAATGATTGTCATTTGTATGGGTGACTCATACAGTTTCCAGTTGGTAAGGTGGAAACTGTAGGAATAGTGGCTGTTCCATATTATTGCAGGGCAGACGTGTTTGGCTGGGGGGGTACACCTATTCGTACAAGACGTATATTGTTTGGGGCCTCTCAACCCCATTAATGGTGCATGTGGACATATATGTTTTTGTTATTTACCCATTGTTATCTACAGATGTATGTCCGTATATATCTATATATATATATCTATATATATATCTATATATATATATATATATATATATATATATATATATATATATATATATATATATATATATATATATATATATCTGCTTACATAAATATAACTATGTCTGTATATACCTACATATATATATATATATATATATATATATATATATATATATATATATATATATATATCTGCTTACATGTATATAACTTGCTGTATATATTTAGACATATAGATGTAGGCATATACATCTATAGAGGAAGGCATTTGTATGTATATACGTTTATATACATATACATAAATATATATATATATGTATATATATATATATATATATATATATATATATATATATATATATATATATAGGATACGTTTTATCTATTTAGATATTAACACACACACACACACACACACACACACACACACACACACACACACACACACACACACACACATATATCTACATGTTGAAATACATTTCCTGTAGTGTTGAATGACTGGGCTGGATGATATGTTTGTGAAAACATGAGGGTTATGTGTATCTGACATGGCTTAGTGGTAAATCACTTTGGGTATGGTGTGTAGGGTCCTGGGTTCGAGCCTTGCAAAGACCGTTTATTTTGTTGCTGCGCAGAACAAGGGATTTTGGATACAGAGTGATTAAGGCACTTTTGAGCAGTTGTAAGCAGGTTTGCGTAGAGGTAAGCACTGCTAACTTCCAGTTACAGTTTCTTATACTCAGCTTGTAAATTGCTTAACCTGAGTAGGCATTGCTTACCCCCACACAAACAGGCTGAAACCCACTTACTACTGCTTAAAAGTGCTTACGCCTGCTTATCCCTGGGCTAATTTCTTTAAAAGAAAAGAAAAAAAGGTTGATAGGAAAGTGGTGAAAAAGGGGCACAGAGAAGGTAAGACAGTGGTGGAAATAGGTAAGGATGTGCAGGAAGGGTCTGGGGAAGGTCCATAGCTGCCCATTTCTACTGCAGCAACTGCTGTGCATATACACTGAATTTGGAGGTAGATTTGGACACTCACATCCATGAGAGAGGGGTGAGGACAACAATAATACGTTGTGATGCCAATTAGACCAGATTATGTGTCCAGTGGACATGTGTGCAAAATGAACAGCTATGTATGGGGCAAAATTTTTTGGGGGAACAGATTGCCCTTTTTATTTCAGGTGAGAGTGAGATGTTGCAGTAGGGTAGTAGGTGTATTTGGGGAGATAGGTTGGGTAGGTTAACAGACAAGACAAACATGATGCATACAGGGGCAGTATATGACACGTGGGGGGTAAACACCTTGATGGGGAGGAAATCAGAACCCATGAGCCCCCTAGTGGAAACAGTGGGACTGAGGTCCCCACCCATGGGTAGTCTACACTGCACCTTCACAGCCTCGATGGTGGCTGTGCTGGTGGCTGAGTCGCAGAGCCAGACTGATGCTCTAGTTGCAACACATGGCCCTCTAGCTGGTGTAGGAGATCACTAAGCTGCTGGTTGAGCTCTCTATGCACCATGACCCCAACCTGGCGACAGGTGACAGGTTCCTGTCTGCACCCACTCCTGGGGGGGTGAGCCCCATCCCCTGAGGCGGTTCCACCTGAAGGTGGTGCAAGACCAACGGATAGGGAGGTTCTGGCTTGGGCCCCTGACATGCTGGTGCCCAGTGCCATGGCCAGCTGAGGTGGGACAGGTGGGTCCACTGGGACCGGCCTTCCCAAACGTGCTATAGTGTTTAGATTTTATCATCATATATGGGCTAGTAATAGTCATCACACTCCAGGGTTAATTATAACAGCATGCATAGATATTCCCATTAACCCAGACACCAGATATGGACAGTTGCATAGCAAACAGAAAACATGCATATATGGGACCACAGTGGTAATAAGAACAGCATGCAAATACATTGACGGCACCCTGCCACCAATGTTGGAATATTTCATTATAGCACATGCATGGGAGCAATTAATATATTTATTAAACAATTGGACATTATCAGAACATAGGTGTCATTACAGGATCACTACGGATTACTAAATCCCGATGTTAAGGGATTTTGCGTTAGCACTTCTGGTGTTGCGGTTCAGGTAAGTATGTGTGTGTAAGTGTGTTTGTGAGGGGTGTAGTGTGTGTAAGTGTGTGTTGTGACTGTGGTGTGTGTGAGAGACTGTAATGTGTGGGTGTGAGTTTGCCTTGTGTGTCCGTTTGTGCGATCTCGGAGTTAGAATAATAAAGTAGGGGGGATGTGGGTGGTGCAGGTGGACTTACCCCCATGCCTATGTCTAGTGTAGGATGCATTGTTTGGTTGTGGGGAGAAGGTGTGTGTGTGTGTGTTGTTTGGTTGTGTAACTTTCGCGATTTTGAATTTTGCGGTTTTACATATTCGGTATTGTGGGGTTTCGGGCATGTGGTCTCAGTGTTTTATGTGTCGGGATTTTGCTTGCCTTGAACAATACAGGTTTTATACAGGCGATTAATTTACTACTACTAGTTTTATTTCCTATTACAGTAAATGCATGAGTATTACTGACCTGCCTCATGTCGCAACCTCACCAGGTGACTGACGTGGGCCTCCTGGTTCGCGGCCAGCTCCATTGCAGCTGTGGGGGACATAAGAGGAATATTTAGCCATAAGTATCTATGATATACATGAGCTGGCAATTATTACACACATAGTGGGGTGATACTTACACACAACTGGAACATCCCCTGCCACTCTAGCCTCTTGGATCCACTCCTCCAAGATGTCCCCCTTATGCCGCTTCAAGTCGGCATAGTGATCCCTGACCTGCTCACCAGTTTTGAATATGCCAGTGTCACTGGTGAGGTCATGGGTGAGACGGTCCCAGGCCTCTGCCTTATATTGGGAGCCCTGGTACTGGCTCTGATCATGGTCTTTGATAAGGAGTCCTGCCATGACATTGGACTCCTGGATGCACCAGCACTGTGCCCAAAAGCACACAACTTCTCCACTTACTGCCACTGTGCCTGCAAGAGGAAGCTACAACCAGTTATGAGATGTATTCCCACCTCTTGGGTTTAAGTAGGGCTGATTTCCTTCACTTTTCCATGATTGGCCGGTTTTGAAAAGGCTAGGCTATGGGCAAACCTGCTTACCCAGGGTTGGCATTGTTTAAAGGGGTATAACACTTGGCACATTGAGTTAGCTGGCCTGCACATTGCTTACACCTGCTAAGCTGGCCAGTGCAATGCTTAGCATTGCTTACATTAGACTTTGCATTGTAATTCCTTTTTGGCATTGAGTTATTATTCATTACACCTTATATGTATGCCTAATATCCATGATTAATGTGTACGTACACTGTATGGGGTCCTTGTGTTTTATTGGGGACTTCAACACTCTATTACAATTACACCTGACTTCTGGCCTTACTGCTGTACTCTGGTTCATGTATTTATGTTATGTAGTGGGTTAAGGCACATATGTCTGTATACTGATTCCTTTCACAGGTTCAGTTTGGTTTTACTATGGTGATGACTTGTTTGCTGATACCTCATTTTTCTGTATTTCTGTGTTGGCTTGGTGGTTAGCTACTGTGACTATGGTGTATAGGGTCCTGGGATCGAGACCTGTATGGCTGTTTATTTTGTTGCTGGGAAGAATAAGGGCCATTGGATACAGAGTGATTAAGGCACTTTTGAGCAGCTGTAAGCAGGTTTGCATGGGTTTCCACGAGCATAAGCAATGCTAACCTCTGATTACATATGCTTTCAGTGAGTTAGCTTGGAAATTGCTTAACCTGTGTCCGCATTGCTTACCCCCATGCAAACGGGGTTAAACTCACTTACTAATGCGTAAATATGCTTACTACTGTTTATTGGTGCTTAAACCTGCTTACTAGTGCTTTACTCATTATGACACTGACACCTCACATGTGCTTTTACTGCAGTACTCCATTTCATAAATATATGTTATTTAGTGGGTTATGCAACATAAATATTAGTCATAACGTGCTTTGCCATGCAAAATGGAATGTGCTGCATTGGGACTTGAACTGGGAATGTCTGCTCGTAAAGCAAATGCTCTGCCCACTACACTATTCCTATGCTGCTTCATTTGCATATATCTTCCTTGTTATCCTCTTCAGCCATTTAAGCTGCATTAACTGTAGCTAAGCGATGGACCTATGGTTAGCTTTAATCGGATTTTAAAATAAAAAAATGGGTTTGTTCATTTTATTGGTGATTACTTGTTGTACATGAGAGGGAATATTGGTGGGGATATGTGGACACCTTTGAGCAGTCTCGCTCATTTCTTACCCTTTTCTGCTGTTCTTCAATGCGGGGGTGTGTATATTCTGAGAGCTCTGCTCTCAGACTCACCCCCTGCCCTCTTACATGCTCCATATAAGATTAGGAGCTCAGGCAGCACGCCTCATTACTATGCATGGTGTGCTACTGCCCTGCTCCTAAATGGCCGCCTCCATGCAGGACTAAGCTAGTCCTGCATGGAGAAATAGTAAATCCAGGGGACAGCATGAATGTGGACATCTCCTCTTAAATAAGTACTGTTGTTAAGAGATTTATAAAACATATGTCAGAAACACTATCTTATGTTACAAATTTTGATGTGATCTTATTTTCTTACCAAGCATTTTCATCATGAGCTGAGTCAGTCTTAAATTGTTATGCTTTCTTCACACCTTTACAGCTGTGATGTGTAAACTGTTAGTAAACTTTTTGTTACTTGCATATGTGATATGACTTAGCCATTCAGTAACACCTGCTCATGTCTAAATGTCTCATTCCTCTATTATTCTATTTCTAACATGGTTTACATCACATTCCGCTATATAGTGCACAAAATGGTTCAGAACCTTATGAATAGCTGGTCTCAAGGGGGTATTTCTTTTCCAGACTTTAATTTATATATTATCTCTTCTATTATAAAAGTTATTACTTTATTAATAGATCGGTCATATGTCGCAAAATGGAAAGATTATTGGGAGCTAATTAGTATGCACTTCATGAAAATCTCCTTAACACATAAAAATATGATTATAAATAACTCCATGTTGTGGTTGCTAAAGGAATTTGTACTTCACCTATTACACCTAAACATATGGTCTGTTACCCATTAAATATTATTATTAGTTATCATAACTTTATATTCATGCACCCTAAGTATAGGGAATGGAATTTTATTGTATTCCCCATAATTTATACTCAGGGTATGCTTATGTCATCTACTTCTGAAGGAGCTCATTTAGCTATAGATAATAATCTAAAGTACTGGTATGAGCTGATATCTGATAATAAAGTTAAAAATCTAGATTTCTTAAAACAAGAATTTGATCTAAGAGAAACTTGCTGGTTAGAGGTTCAGATCTTTAGACAACATCTCATTGATAGAATAGATCTAATGTCTGTAACAGTTAAAGAATCTATTCCAAAACTGATTGATTACTTGATAATAAATTTACAGCATAAAGTTTCTGATAAAGGTAAACTTTCATATATACATAAAATTATCAGACAAGAAACTTTTTACAATGTAGATTCATACTGGAATTATTTCACCTCTATTAATGGGGACCCACCAACTCAACAAGATAAACAATATATATTGGAATCTGCTTATAGAACTACATCTTCCATTGTCTGGAGACTTTATACATGGAAATTTTTACATAGATCTTTTTATACACCTTTGATGATGAATAAAATTAATAATAAAGATAATCTATGTAAGAGATGTAATGTAGAAATTAATGCTGACTGGGCTCATATGTTTTATGACTGTATGAAGTTGAAAGAATACTGGAAGTCAATTAATGAATTTTTGCAGGCTCTTTTACAGATAATTTCATTATTTCTAAGTCTCTTATATTATTCAACACACCTGTACCTCAATGTGTTAAAAGATTAAGCTTCCTTGTTATGGTCTATCCTAGCAGTGGCTAGGAAAATAATAACTAGAAATTGGATTTCAGATACACCTCCTTCGTTCAATGAATTTAAAAATGTTATGAATATAATGTGTCATATGGAAATAAGCACAATTAGAATGAGAACAACTAGAAAAACATCACATTTTATTGTATGGGATAATTTACAAAATTTGTTAAAAAAATTCTAATTTCAATAGCACAGTATTTTAGTTTAATTAATTGATCTGATTGTAGTGGATGTCTTTGTAAATACTTTAGTTGTTTTGTTGAATATTATAATAATACCTATTTTTAATTATTTGTATAAAATTGTTATGATATTTCTCTTATATGTTAAAACAATAAACTTGTTTTGAAAAAAAAGAACCTTATGACATTTATTATTCACCTTGCATGTTTAATCTGTATATTCATAGAAAAAGCTGTTACTAGAGTTGTAAAGTGTGAAATATTAAGTAAAATAATTCAGCCTTTGTTCCACATAAGTTCATAGGTAACTATTAGGCAATCAGTCTGCCAACCATTTAAAGCTTAGCTGAAAAACCTATTCAAAATTTTCCTATGGCCTCAAGGAGGACAGAATTAAATAACACCAGGAGAAAAGTTGTTGTTGCCCATTCAGTTATCATGTTTACCTTCAAGGTGGCAAGGGTGCTACTCTGCTTGACATGTAATGGAAGTTTAATCCAGAGGTGAGAGATACTTTGGGATATGAATCTATCATGGCAAAGTGTATTAGTTATCTGCTGATGAAGGTTTAGCTCATTTATCTGAATATTTGATGTATCATTAGTTCTGTGAAAGGACAGAAAGTCAAATAGGGTTAGATCTTTCACGCCACAAAAATCTAGACGTAGATTTCCACATAGGAGTCTGTAAGAGACTGAGCACAAAGAAAGTGCTTCCAGTCTTTCCTGATAACTAAGATTTTTGAGGCAATTGATCTTTTTAGTTATGAATCTTTGAACTCTCTCAGGTTGTGCAATATGTTTAGATAAATACATGCCACAAGGTGAATTATATTCAATAATGGTTTGATAAGATATGAGTAAAGGGGAATTAAGATTTCTTTGGAACTAGTGGAGATGCATTTGGAAATTACTTGGGCCAGATAAAAGGCTTTTTGAACTACTGCGGAGACATGATGACCAAATGATAAGGAATTATCAACAGTATCCAGATCCCTTACAATAATGTCTGATTTGAGAAGTGCATCCCCTATATGGTAAGTGAAACTGTAGTGTTTACCAAAGTAATACCCCACTGGCCCTTGTTTTCAATTATAAAGGAATTCCCAATATTATTCTAGCATGTCCAAAGGTCAGTTGTCAATCTCCTCTCCGGTCCAGTTGGTGAATCTCGGAATCTTGAGGCAATGCTACAACTGCCTCATGTACACAGACAACCCTCTCCTCCTCCCAACAAATTCCAACACATGTGAGAGATGCAACCATATAGCCAAACTGGAGGCTAAGCTCTCTCAACTCAGTACTGGCATAACCAGTCAGGAGGAGAAGGAAACCACACTCACTACAATTCCAGTCTCACATAGACCTACCATGACAGCAAACCAAACACATAATCACACAAAAACATACTCGGAGGCTCTAAATAAAGATCTGCCTAAGCAGCAGAGACCTCCAAAGCAGACACCCAAGCAACCGCTACCCCAAAACAAAACACGTGCAACACATATCTCACAAAGCCAGTGTGCCAAACAGTCACAGCCCTTACGACTAAACAACACACCTGATACACTTGTAATAGGTGACTCTATCGTCAGGCACACTGACGCCCCGCTCACCAGGCTGAACAAGGAGAGGGTCACGGTGACCAGCCTGTCGGGCGCTAGGATCCGCCACATAACACAAGCACTCAGGTCACTCCAAGGCAAGTACAAATATGACTCAGTCATTGTACATGCTGGTGTGAATGACCTGAGACGTACCTCCCTGGACTACATGAAAAGAGACATAGAGGAGCTCTCTGAGCATGTAGCCCAGGCCGGTATGACCCTGACCTTGAGTAGCATCTTACCCTCACCAAGAATGATGCCACAATATGAAGACAAGATGATCAATTTCAACAATTGGCTTAAGTACTGGTGTCATTCAAAGGGGATCCAATGCCTGTCAGCTTGGGATGATATGCTCGACAAGCCACGATGCTTCGCTAGGGACGGCTTGCACCTGTCACCCCTGGGCTTTCGGATATTGGCAAAGGCTCTTGCTACCCCCATATTCCCTTTTTTAGGCAAGGCTCAAAAGACAAACCCACCTCCATAGGTATCACAAGGGATAAGAAACTAAGAGTAATGCTACTCAACGCCAGAAGTCTAAACTTCAAGATGCACGCACTCAAAACTCTCCTTAGCATGGAGAACATCGATATCTGTGCAGTAACAGAAACCTGGTTCAGGGCTCCTGAGAGCACCCCAGCACTACCAGGTTATACCTCATACCATGCTTTTCGGCCCCAAAACTTGGACCGAACCACAAAAGGAGGGGGAGTATCGATATTCATCAAAATTACCCACACCTCCAAGTTGGTGGCAAAGCACGAAGCATCAGAGACTATCCATGTGCAACTAACAGTGGGTAAAACTGCCTTCCAGTTTATAGCCTGCTACATACCACCCTTCCAAACCCAGGAACCCCACTCAGCCTTCTTGAGAACACTGGAAAATATGAAGGTCTCTCCAAACACCATTATATTGGGTGACTTCAACTACCCAAACATAGACTGGGAGCATTACTCTAGCTCCAACACCCTAGCCCAAAGGTTCCTAGAATTTATAAACTCAAATGCTATGGAACAACTTGTTACCACTCCCACAAGAGGGGAAAACACACTGGACCTGATCATCACCAACATGGGGACTCTATGCTCCAGACCAGAAGTGTATCCCTCACTGGTAAGATCAGACCATAAACTAATCTCACTGGATATTCACATCCCGACCCCACCCCCTGCCCAGAAAACCACAGTGAAAAACTTCTCTAAAGCAAATTTCACACTTCTCAAAACCGAGGTGGAATCCTTCAAAGCCCCCGGGCCTGTGGAAAATATGGCCCAGACCACAGAATCCTTTATAAATGCATTCTATGAACACCTTCAAGAATGCATGGATCATGCGATCCCAAAAAAAACAAGACCCAATCCTCCAAAGGCAGACGTCCTGTCTGGTGGAGCCCAGCCATAAACAAACTATAAAATAGAAGGAGGAAGCTACTAAATGATAGAGCAAAATCCCAAAAAGGGAAGGCATCACTGATCAGTATTAGCAAAAAATTACGGGCACTCATAAAATTGTCTAAGGCCAGCTTCAAGAGAAAAATTGCACAGGACACTAAGGATAATCACAAGGCTTTCTTTAGTTATGTTAGGAACCTGGGTGGGAATTCCCAGATATGCTCAGAATTAGTCCAAAATGACAAAAAATACACCGAACCCACAGACATTGCCAACATCCTAGCTGACAGGTTCAGTGCAAACTTCTCCCCCCCCCCCACCAAAGGGCAAATATCTATCCCAGCAGAGTGCTGCCCCCCTGACATCTCAGATGCTCAGATAAGATCCGCCCTCTCCAAAGCAAAAAACACAGCATCAATGGGACCAGACGGTGTCCCGGGCTGCGTCCTACATGAACTCCAAGAAGAGCTAAACCCAAACATAAAACTACTGTTCAGTCTCAGCCTTACTACAGGATATGTGCCCAAAGAGTGGCGTACAGCAACAGTGGTCCCTCTCCATAAAGGTGGTGCCTCAACGGATCCTGGAAACTATCGCCCCATAAGCCTGACTAGCTTGGTCTGCAAAGCTATGGAAAGGATCATCATGGACCTCATAAATAATGATATTGGGGACCTACAGACACTGGATCCTACCCAGTTCGGCTTTGTTAAGGGCAGATCCTGCCTCTTAAACCTGGTTGATTTCTTTGAAACAGTCACCAAGGCCATTGACGAGGGGAAGGTGGTCCACACAGCCTACCTGGACCTCGCAAAAGCCTTCGATACAATATCCCACTCAGGCATTATAGATAAGCTCACCAGCTTAAATATAAACCACTATGTCACTAGATGGATTGCAAACTGGCTCAAGGACAGAACCCACATGGTTAGAATTGCTGGAGCCATGTCAGACTCCAAACCAGTTACAAGTGGTGTCCCACAAGGCTCAGTCCTGGGACCTCTCTTGTTCGGTATATATTTCTCGGAGCTACAGGCCAACACGGAAGGACTGTGGCTGACCAAGTTTGCAGGTGACTGCAAACTGGGCGCCATAATCGACTCTCCAGCCAACACAAGCTTCCTCCAAAAGAGCCTCATAGAAACAGACAACTGGTGCCAGAGCCATGGCCTCAAGCTAAATGCCAAAAAGTGTATAGTCATCCCCTTTGGCAAAAACAAAGTGCCCACAAATTACCACATAGGTGGTAATCCATTAAGTACAGAAGAAGTAATTAGGGACCTGGGGACCCAAGCTGATAGCAATCTCTCATTTGACAACCACGTGGCCAAAGTGGTTAGAAAAATATTTTATATAGCCCACCTAATCATGAAGGGATTCACATCTAGATCAGGGGAGGTCATCGTGCCTCTTTACTCATCCCTCATCAGGCCCATAATTGAGTACAATGCCCCTTTTGGGATGTACCTTACCAGACACCTGCAGCAACTGGAAAGACCCCAAAAGTACCTCACCAAGAGGATCAAAGGGCTCAAACAGATGCTATATGCTGCCCGGTTAAAGAAACTCCAGCTCTACTCAGTGGCATACCGCCTGCTCAGAGGCGATCTGTGTCTGACGTATAAAGCCATGTCCAGCCCGGAATTAATGGACATGCTGCACCTCAGAAAATCCAAATCCCATCGAGCTATGTGCTCGAGAGACTTGAACCTCAGCACTGAAATAAATAGGACATGTTGGAGGGACAGATTCATAACCCAGAGGCTCCCTTCACTCTGGAATAAAATCCCAGTCCATGTTAGGCAGAGTCCCTCATTGTCTCTCTTCAAGAGGAATCTTGATGAGTGGATGGGAGATCGTAGGTTTACCCCGGGTATCACTTCTGTGTCACTGTTAGACAGAGGCACAGTATACTAACCTCGAAAAAGGGCATAGCAAAATAAATTTAAAATGAGTGGCGAAAGCCAAACACATTCTGGCTAGGCTTATAAATGCCCTAGGGCAGATAGCCTAGTATGAACCTATGAACCTATGAACCTATAAGCTATCCTACATTTTTGCATTTAATTTGAGACTATTGTCCTTGCACCAATTGTTAACATGTTTGTGAGCTAGTTGAAGATCAAACAACACTTAATTTACAGTCATCTGCAAATTTAGTAACACATGGGTCAGAAGGTCTGAGAAATATATGCCAAACATGAGAGGTCCCAGAACTGAGCCCTGTGCTACACCACTGGTAATTTTTTTTTCTTTCACTAGTGGCACCTGCTACTTTAACCACATGGTTTTTCTCAGACAACCAGCTAGCTATCCATCTCACAATATATGGATTTATATTCAGATTTATAAATATATCAATAATGTCTACATGGGGAATAGTGTCAAAGGCCTTGGCCTGGTGTAGAAATACTGTAGTCATTGCATAACCACTATCCACTGCTTCAGTTACTTTTTCAAAGAAATTGACGACATTAAAGAAACAGGACCTTCATTTGATAAATCCAAATTGATGAGGGTTTAATGTCCAGATTAATGAAGTCTAAGATAATGTGCTCCATAGCTTTATATATGAAGCTACCGTATTTCATTCTAAATAAGACCTAACCAGAGAGTAAGGCCTAGCATGGTTTTTCCAGGGCGTTCATGATATAAGCCCTACCCCAAAAATAAGCCCCAGTTAATATCGTCAACAACACACAATGGACGTGTTGAATTATAAAATATTAATGACACCCATTGACTGAGGTTATTGTACTCTGTTTGCCTTTTTCGGACCATTTGGACACCCAAATTCTTCTCTTTGCAGAAAGTCCTAAGACTCTTTCACTGGGAGTCCTCCACAATTCTTACTGTAACCCTAATCATCACTCACACTTGATGGTTGAGATATTTGGCCCATAAACCCACACAGGTGTACTTTGATCAGTGAAAGTATAGACAATGTGTGGGAAGTGCACGCTCATGGTAACGAGCAGCTGTGGTAGTGTCTTCTCTTCATAACCAGCGCCATTTTGTGTTGTCACTCCGGTCGCATAAGTCTTCAATTAACCCCCCCAGACAAGATGAGTGTAAAAAGAAAGAGCTATTCCGTCAAGGACAAAAAAAGAGGAGAACTCCTGGGGAAAGAACCTGATGGATTTTCTGTAAAGAGAAGACGTTAGATCTCCGAATGGTCCAAAAATGGCGAGCAGCGTACGTTAACCTCAGTCAACAGGCCGATGAGGGAAACGCTAAGAAGTGTAAGTGTGGATCATGTCGGCAACCATTATTTCCTGAGCTTGAAAACACCATCTGTGAGAGGATTGCTAACAGGAGAGCAAAGGCTTTGGTTGTGTGCAGGGCTGATATTCAAGCATTTGCCCTTGCAATAGCACCACAGTTAGAAATATCCCCAGAAGATTTCAAAGCATCACAAGATTGGCTGGATGGCTTCCTTCAGCGATATGAACTGTCTCTAAGAAGATCAACAGCACTGTTCAAGCTGGAAGATACTGAAGTTATTAAACGTGCACTTGCGTTCAAGTCCTTTGTTGATGGTATTGACTTTTCTAAATACCAACTCTCCAACATGATTGCTATGGATAAAACTGCAGTGTTTATGGGCCAAGGATCTCAAACAACAATTGATCAGAGGGGTGCCTCATCAATCAACATTCCCTCCACTGGTGACAAGAGTGCACGTGTTACCTGTATTTTGGCAATTTTTCTAGATGGAAAGAAAACCCCACCTCTAATCATTAGTAAGGGCAAGAAAGATAAGATTGAATGTGTTTCAGGCATTTACATTCTTGAAATCAAAAAAGCCTGGTGCACACAAGTAGTTATAAGGAAATGGGTCGATGTAATGCTGCCACTTGTTTTGCGAGGTGGTGAAAGAGGTCTGCTAGTCTGGGATTCAGCCAGCATTCACCGCACTAAAGAAACAAAGAAATTCCTAGCACGGAGGAGAATAGATCAAATAATGATTCCTTCAGGAATGACTGCCTATCTCCAGACTCTTGATATTGCAATAAACAAGCCATTCAAGGACCATTTGTGCATGGAAATCAATGACTACATTGAAAATAGAATGCAGAGAAATCAGCATGGAAACTTTGTGAAGCCTAGCCTGCAAGAGGTCGTGACCTGGGTGAAAAATTCATGGGATAAAATGATGACAGCTGTGTTGCCAATGCACTACAAGCAGGCTACTTGGACAAGCAGTTCTCAATTAAGGAGAGCTCTATTGCTAGGCATGACAGACTGTGGCCAATGGTGGTACAGGAAACGGAGTCGCAAGAAATTCAGGCCGAAATTCGGGGGTTGGACACATGACAATGTTCCAGAAGAAGATGACATGACTGTATTTGAATAACTGTGAAAGCCAAGTTGCAGATATTCTGGAGTTTAAATGTTTGTTGCACTGTTTATGTAAAAGTCTCACACAACTGTCAACCCATTATTAGAACTGTTGTCCAATAATAGAAAAGTACAAAATAAATATCAATTTGTGTACATGAATAAATGTTGATTGTTGTACATGAAGAAATGTTGATTTGTGTTCATTAATAAATGTCAATTTTTGTATATGAATAACTGAATAAAGGTAGATTGTTGTACGGTACGGGTAAATAAGGCATCCCCTGATAATAAGCCCTAATGCACATTTCGCCAGGAGAAAGAATATAAGACCCGGTCTTATTTTTGGGAAATATGGTAGTGAAACTCATGGATCTGTAGTTACCAGGGTCCATGGTTGGGACACCCTTTGGCATGACAATGGTTAGTTTCCAGGCTTCTGGAATGTGTCCAGTGGAGGCTTAAATTAAAGAGGTAAAGCAGAGGTTCATAAGGCTATATGTGACACTGATAATCAGGCAACCTGGTATGTTGTCAGGGCTCATGGATGAAGTAGTATTATTGTTGCAAGGGCTGAGAAAAATTGTTGCAGAGTAATTAAAGTAGGTGCCTGGGATTGTGGAACCTGTGTGATATGTATAATAGTGGGTGGAGGAAAATTTTCACTAAATTTGTTAGCTAGGATATTAGGTATTTCCTTTGTGTCAGAAAGTGTAGTATTATTGTGGAATAGCTCTCAACACTGCTGAATGTTGTTCTTAAATTACTGACATAGGTAAAGAATGATTTACAGCTATTTTTAGTTTTATGGTCACTTTAACTTTATACTCATCTTTGAGCTTTCAGATGATTTCCTTAAGCTCTTTGTTAATCTGCTAATTAAGCAGTTTTTTCTTGTTATATAATTTATTTATATGGGTATTCTACCACAGAGGGTTGTTTTTAAACATCTCATCTTCATTGCAAACTAGGGAATGCCTATTATTACTTAATATTAATCTATTATTAATTATTATCAATGCAACTATTTAAGTGGGAGAAGTCAGAAGCATAGGTAGCAGCTTTAACAATGGAATCCACTGGTAGAGGATCATAGCACAATTTATTTAAGTCACCAGTTGAAGAAGGTTTGCTTTTGACAAGTCCCTAAACAAAGAGCTATTTACATGGGAAATAACACCAGTTTTAAAGGAAAAGGTCACTAAAACTGAAGTCTGATTTAACAAGACATGATGACACATATGGAGATGTGTAAGAAGTGGCCAGCATACTTGTGAGAACTAGATAGAGGATATCGGGGCCCCTACTAGGATATTTAACTTTTTATGAAAGGGAGTTAGCATTCATAATGTCAAGGAAGCAATTAAAAGTATTTGATAGGTAATTTTTCTAGTTCTAGTTAGTGAGGGTGTCCCTGACCTTATTTGCTATAGACTAGGTTATATGTTTATTTTAGAACTATATGTTTTAATAATTTTTTGCATAATAATGTTATCATAATTATTTATATAAGTATGCATTTTTAAAAATGTTTCATACCATGTAGGTTTAGGCTATTTATTGTATGACAAATTTTCTGATTTTAGAACAGATACATATGTATTGTTTTATTCTACAGAGTGATTTATATGAGATGCTTTTTAGCTGCATCATGCATTTTTGTTAGCACAATAAGTTTTTCTTTTCTTTGAGCTCATTAAGTTTAAGTGGCGTGTGACCAGTTGTGAATCTGATGTATATAAATTGCTTTGCATGCAGTTTTTAGTTGTCTGAAGAAGTCTGGTTACATATTCCAGACAAAAGCGCTTACTTTGTTTCATGTTTTAAATACATTTTTGTGTTTGGATCAGTGGATTTCAGCCTGTGTTACTTTGTGTGAAGACCAGGTGAAGAAGGTTTGCTTTTGACAAGTCTCTAAACACAAAGCTATTTACATGGGAAATAACATCAGTTTTAAAGGAAAAGGTCACTAAATTGCAGTCTGACTTAACAAGACATGATGACACATATGGAGATGTGTAAGAAGTGGCCAACATACTTGTAAGAACTAGATACAGGATATTGGGGTCCCTAGTAGGATGGTTAACCTTTTATGAAAGGGAGTCAGCATTCATAATGTCAAGGAAGCACTGGCTATGCTGACTATTGGCAGTGTAGGTAAGCCAGTTTATTGATGGATAGTTGAAGTCACCCAGCAGAACTTGGGTTCAATGGGCATTTCTGCTAATACATTAGGATAGCTATCATGCTTAGAAGGGGACAGGGTCTGTCATTTAGCTAGCTATGAAGTGGAAATTAGTCTTGTTTAGGGTGATTTGGACATCTTGTAGTTCACATTTGGTGTCTCAGTGAATCTGTCATGAGGTGATATTCTATACCAATACTCCCCAAATATTGCCAGTGGATCTAAAGACATGACAGGCATTATACACAAGAATAATGGGAGTGTTTTCATTGCCTTGAAACCATGTTTCTGCAATTACACAAATATGAATGGGTTCAAGTTTCAGGAGAGCTTCAAGTTCGGGCTTTTTTTGTTAAGACTCTTGGCATTGAGTTGGGCTACTTTAATGTGTTCCAAATTAGAATTTACTCAGTTAGAATATCCAACAGATGGAGTCCCCCTAAAACAGACATTATGGAGACAGCAAAGGCTTTAGCCAAAATGCCAAAGCCTTGGTAAGAGAGGTACAGGCCATCTTTAGCAAAGCAGGAAGAATTGTCAGCCATCTCATCTCAAGCTGACACATACAAAATGCCTCTAAAATGACACCAACTACATAACCAGTATTAAAGCCAACTATCTTGTCTTTAAATCTTAGCATCATTCTGGGTGATATCAAAATACCACTCAAGACCAGTGTCTTTCCAGCCTGAGACATATACATGGCAAGCTCTGTTATATCCCTCTGCATCCTCTGGGTAAAGTGTCTAAGGTCATTCACCCCCACTGGGACCACTATCAGGTCTTAATCATAATCATATTTGTCTGGATGGAAGGATCTAAGAGCTCTTGTTACATTCCAGATCCTGCCTCCAGAAAGATGGCTAGCTGTCACTCATCCACCTTCTCCAACTCCACTCTCCGCATTCTCACCATTCCTCTATCCTCCCTCTCATTCACACACATATATTCTATCTTAGTCCTGCTGACCTTTATTCCTCTTCTCTCTAGAGCATATCTCCACCTCTTCAGGGTCTCCTCCACCTGTTCCCTACTCTCACTACAGATCACAATGTCATCTGCAAACATCATAGTCCACAGGACCTCCTGTCTGATCTCGTCTGTCAACCTGTCCATTACCATTGCAAATAAGAAAGGGGTCAGAGCTGATCCATGATGTAATCCCACCTTCACCTTAAATGCACCCGTCACTCCCACTGCAGACTCACCACTGCCACACTACCCTTGTACATATCCTGTACAACTCTTATGTACTTCTCTGCCACTCCCGACTTCTTCATACAAAACCACAACTCCTGTCCAGGCACCCTGTCATATGCCTTCTCTAAGTCCACGAAGACACAATGCAACTCCTTCTGACCTTCTCTATATTTCTCCATCAACACTGTCAGAACAAACATTGCATCTGTAGTGCTCTTTCCCGGCACCCCACCTCAGTAGTCATTGGAGATGCTACTGTTTTACTAAAACTTGTCAGAGGATCTTCAAGCACAAAGGACATACCTGGATGTGAGCAAAAATATTAGGGGACTTTTTACGGGAAGTGTGCAATATTTTGCTGGTTTAGTTGAGCTGACTAATTGCTTTTGCAGTGATGAGTTTCTTGGGCCCAGTTGTTGGCAAAGTTAGCAATTTTTTATAAGTTTGTTTTACAGTAGCATGTTGTGTTATCTGTTGAAAGGAGGTGAGAATGGTAGTTTCATTTGAAAGAACAGACAGTAGTAGAACAGGTGTTATGCTTTTTCTATAGGAATCAGTAATGGTTTGGGTTTGTACATTAGACCTTTTGGCCACTTGAAGAATCTGTAGGTCAAATTTAACATTATCATTAATTGAGTAGTTCGGTGTGATAAATGATTTAATTGGCGGTCCCACTAGATGAGGAATGACATAAATTGCATCAATATATTTTTAAGGGTAAGCAATATTACCATAGTTTTTCCTGGGGTTATAAATAATACTAGAATCTTTAAGCCTTGTACCCAGTGATAAGAAAGGGTGGTGGATAATTTTTTGTAATTTTTGGATTGTTTTAGCAGTGCAAATTATTGGGAAGTCATCAGTGTATTGGATGATGGAAGTATTTCCAGAATGTAAATGGAGAGAACTGATAAAAATGGAGTCTCAGGGGAGTCTGGAGAAAATGAAGGATGTAGACTGTACCATTATTGTTCTGAGTTCTACTGGAGAGGTAAGAACTGAACCAAAAGAGAGGGGCCTAAGACAGGCCAGGTCATGAGGGTTTTGGAAGAGATTTTGTTTAAGAGATTGTGTTAAATGCTTTTAAAAGATTGAGGAACATTGTGGACACCAGAATGTTATTTTTGCGTAGGTGCATGGCAAGTGAATAGTGAAAGTAGTGCAGTATTCATGTTATCAGATTGATGAAAACCACACCAGAGATAGAAGACCTTCTGACCCATGCTTTACTGAATTTGCAGATGACTGTAAATTGAGTGTTGTTTGATCTTCAACTACCTCACAGTTGCTTCAACACAACTAAGAACATGTTAACAATTGGTACAAGGACAATAGTCTCAAATTAAATGTAAAAATGAAGGATAGCTTATTTTGGTAAACACAACAGTTTAACTTACCATATGGGGATGCCCTTCTCCAATCAGACATTGTTGTAAGGGATCTGGATAATGTTGATAATTCCTTATCATTTGGTCATCATGTCTCTGCAGTAGTTCAGAAAGTCTTTTATCTGGTCCATGTAATTTCCAAATTCATCTCCACTAGTTCCAAAGAGATCTTAATTCCCCTTTACTCATATCTTATCAGACCATTATTGAATATAATTCACCTTGCAGCATATATTTATCTAAAATTATTGCACAACCTGAGAGAGTTCAAATATTCATAAGTAAAAAGATCAGTGGCCTCAAAAATCTTAGTTATCAGGAAAGACTGGAAACACTTTCTTTGTACTCAGTCTCTTACAGAATTTTCTGTGTAAATCTATGTCTAGACTTTTGTGCCATGAAATATCCAACCCTATTTGACCTTCTATCCTTTCATAGAACTAATGGTACATCAAATATTCAGATAAATTAACTAAACTTTAGCCCACAGAAAGCAGCAGGCTTTAACCACTGACTCTCTGCACCATGATGTGATTCCAATGTACCTGTGAAGCACAAAACTTAATAAATCTTTTAGCAATTATTAAGGCTTTTATCCTGGCAACTGCACAGATGATCCATGAACAGAAGTATACAAACTTAAAACTGCTTTTGTTTTGATAAATAAAAGTGAAATCATGCTGATGACATTCATTAACTACCAGTCGTTGCTCAGAAATGGCTGCTGTCAAAAGATACCAATAGTTGCTTCATTTATTATATACATGTACAGGCATGTTTAAAATTGTTTTATTCTTTAAATGTACCTTGTTTCAGTATTTTGCTATGAGACCTGTCAGTTCACCTTAGTTCTAAGATTTATGGCCCAATGTGCCTTCACCTTTGAAGTGGCACTGTAAGTATTTTATCTATTTAACTTGACGTTTTACAATGAAAGAAGACTGATACAGCTCAGACTAATGAGAACCCTTTTTACCATCATGGTACTTTCTGGAATTGCTGATACTGATTTTCCCACTTCTTCAAATGCATCTTGTATTGGTATACTTTCCCCATCTCTTTTTTTTGTTAAGAATTCTTTACACAGATATATGCTTTTGTTTTCTACCTCAGTATTTTAAAGTGAATTTGTGCATGTGTGTGTGTGTGTGTGTGTGTGTGTGTGTGTGTGTGTGTGTGTGTGTGTGTGTGTGTGTGTGCGTGTGTGTTTGTGTTTGTGTTTAGGCATGCAGGAGGCAGGTACATTCATGGGTTAATACATATACACATGTCTGTCAGCATGTTAATGGCATTGTACATGTATGTATGCCAGACAGTATGTGTGGGAATGCACTATGATGTCACCTTCAATTTTCCTTGAAAAAGAAAAAAAAAACACTAATAGTAATAAATACAACACTCCCTGTTCACTCTGACGCACCACTAATATTCAATAACAAAGTAGGGAATCAAGCATTTGTTTATATAGAGACATTTTAACCTTCTGCACAAAAGCATAACGAGTCACTGCAGAAAATCAAAACCATTTTCTAGATAAATACATCAGATTCATTAAGTAAATCAAATTGGCTGAAAACCAATAAGGAACCAAATAAGAAAGGAAAAGACCAGTCACTATTCACAATGGAAAATCACTTCAACTTGATAACTAACTGTCATTGAAGTTTGTTTGATTTTTTCAGGGGGTATGTATACACATGGAATTTTAGTGTAAGATTATAAGATAATGCTGAAAATAAAATGCTGACAATGTTTAGGTATCTGTCTCTAACAATTTTTACTCACGATCTGTTAATATTCAGTACCTAACACACCATATTTCCTTCAAACGTTTTCATTCTCCATGCTCTTTTATGATTACTATAAAGACATTTATTTTATTTGAAGCATGGGGTTTATATGGCATTTGATAATGTGTTACAATGAGGATTTCATTAATTTTACAAAATACAGCATGCTAGTATCTTTCAAGCTATACATACATCAATATGAGAAAATCGATGCACTCATGATCAGACAAAAGGCACGCTTAACTTTTGATTGTGGGGTCTGACTCCCTCTTGTGCCTTGTCAACTTCTCACTGTTCAGGGGGGATCAGCTTAAAGATTAATAATTCATTTAGAGTCCCTGAGAACATTTACTTTATTAAGAGTTATTGGAAAAGGCTACAAATGAGATATTAGAAGAAAAGAGAATAGGTTTTCTTTAGATAGTTGATACTTAACAGAGTTAAACCATCATTTAAAAGGATTTGCATAGCATAATAACATCTGATCTGTTTGTATTTTATTACATCATCTGGATTTTTTAGTTTACTCTAGTAGTATTCTTGTATGGAATGTTTAGAACTATTTTATGTTATCTGTTGGCAGAAAGCTTTGTAGCTGCAATATTTATATCTAATAATGCAATTATTCCTTTGAATTATTTAATTTTAGAGTCTTATGATTCTTATATCACTGGAAATTATGATTTAGATAATCATTTAATCCATCATGTACATAGTAGGCGTATTTCCACAAATTAGCTGGTTATGGTATCATTAGAGTTCTATCTGTTACAATTTTTCCTAAGCCCTTAACATGCATTGCTCTTAGCAGGACTGCTAGGTATTTTGTTTTATCTGATATTTTAACTGAATGCAAGAGTTGCTTTATATCACCCAAATATTCTTATAACTACTTCTGTATAATAACTTGGAATTTCTTTTTGGTAAGATTGGGTCTGTATTAATAAGAGCAAACACAGTGAGAGCAGCGGGTATATTCTGTATTAAATGCTATCAATAAGCAGTGGTAATATAAAATAGTAATTGCTAACAGTAATGCTAATGAGCATTTTACTATGGCTCACTTGTCAAATGAGTACTGTCTTTCATATAATTACTAAATTGCACACATTAGGCATATTATAGGATGACCTTCATTATAATAATTCTAGGGTATATATTTTACTTATATGAATTAGATGTTATATTGTTGCATGCATTACATCTAACACACTGAACTAGCCAATGCTAATCATATTTAATTTAATAATATTCATCTAGTATAAAGTATGATTTTCCTGCCTGTCTTGCAAAGAAACAGAGGTATTTGTGACACATATAGTGGGGCAAGCATTTCTTTTGTTATAGATGGAGCACAAAAATGTTAACTATTACTGCTTTCAGGTATATTTACCTATTACAAGACACTGCATATTTTGAAGATACTGTATATCATCTCTTTTATGTTTAAGTCTCCTTACACCTCATTGTTAAGAAATGAACTGAGCTGATGATAAACTTAAGCAATAATAACAGAATAGCATTTTGTGAATGCTTTTCCTCTGCTATGGGAATAAAGAATCAGATTTATGACCTTCTTAGATAGTCACTACTACAGCACATTCAAATGTAGTCTCTACTTAATCCCCGCAATCCATGAAATCAGCAACCCTGGAAAGTCATATCAGAATCATGGTGTGTTTTTTTTTTTTTTTGGTAATTAAAAACTGTCTTGAGTTCTTTTTGTTTTACTTCATTTTTTTTCTTTTGTAAATACATAGTGACATGATAATTTTTTGCTTCCCTGCTGCATGCTAACTTGTGGTCTATTAGCTCATTCCTGCTTCTCAAGGTGAAAGCCTTTCCTGATCATGTCTTTCCATGAAGTGTGAGAGACAGTCACAGAGCAATCATCAAGGTTTTTACTACTGTGGTCCTATCTGAGCCCTGTGGTGACTGACATGAAAACTTACATCAGCAGGGAAGTCCCACCTATGATATCCGCCAATTTATGCTTGCTTAAAGTCGCGTGCACACACACACACACACACACACACACACACACACACACACACACACACACACACACACACACACACACACACACACACACTCACACACACACACACACACACACACACACACACACACACACACACACACACACACACACACACACACACACACACACACACACACACACACACACACACACACACACACACACAAATCTTAGATGGCTGCCATCATTGGGCTTGGCTGGATCAAGCTCACATCCTCATTTGATAGCCTATTCATTACCTGCACTCTTCCACTTGCTTGGTGGCAACTGGCTAATAAGAACTTGAACTAGTACTGACTATTCATTCTCATCTTCCCTGTCTGACTCTTCTGATACCTTAACCACTAACTAACTCAGTTCTGGGGTGTAGTACAGGTTTAATCCATGTCAAACTGTGAATAGTTTGTGTTACAAAATTACTTTGAAATGAATACTTAGCACTAAAGTATTTCCATTTGATTACTTTGATATCTTTAGTGATCACTCTGAGTACCTGAAGGTTCATTGGTCATGGATCCTTCTGGACTGACCTGATTTAAAGTATTAAAATGTTACCGAGTATGTTATCTGTGGTGCTGATTTTTGGTTTTACAGACCTTTTCTACTCCTTATGCCCACAATACATGGAAGTAACTAGTGCTCCAGCATGGGTTTAATATTTATAATATAATCTGAAATACGTCAGACCTCAAATTTGAAGCACGTTTAACTTTAACCAGCCCCATGACATTTCCATATGTATACTCACATTACATTACTGGGCTGTAGTGTCTAATTAAAATAATTATATAAACAATTAAGCCTTGGATCTGAAATTAACAGAATTATCTATTTAAAGGAAGTACAGTTGCCACAACTGAAATAAAAGATGTAAATTGACATGGGGTTGAGTTGTAGTAAGAAGCATCAGACTAAACATGGGGTAAAAAAAGGTGTGATCATTTTATTGATAAACATGAATCCAACTCTGCAAACCACTCATCGGTTCATTTATTAATTCCGTTACTTGCCACTTTATACAGTTTAGGCCTGCCATGGCACCAGAGCCTGTACTGCACTCAATAAGTGCAAGGGAGGGAAAAAGTAATCCTGAGCAGGGCATCCACTCATTAAAGGATGCAAGTGCACATACACACACACACACACACACACACACACACACACACACACACACACACACACACACACTTGCATGGGTACACATCTATGGTCAAATTAAAGGAATAGCAGTTGATCCACAACATGTCTTTGAGATATGGGATGAAAAACAAAGCACCTTGCAAAATCCACACAGACATTGGGAGGGCATAAAGGCTCCATACTGGAGGAACCTCAAATGAGAACCAAACTGGAGGAACAAGTGATGTGAGGTAGAGCTTCTAACTCCTCCAACACAGTGCCTATATGATGCAAATCATTAAACAAGTTTCAGTTAAAGATACTCTTCCAGTTAGGTCAACATGTCCTCCATGAGCAATTCTTCTTGGATCTTGGTATACATGATCTGCCACATGGGAGTGGGAGCTAAAGTGGACATATCAGTGCAGAACATGTTACATTTAAACACAGTGAGATAATTATTAGTTTAGATTTCAATTATATCTTCTCACATAACTATAACACATCCGTGAATCTCACCAGTCAACTAACAGCTGCCCCAAACTACAAAAAAAATATACAAAAATCGAATAAACAATTATCCTTGTGGATATATCTAACTGTATGAATTCTAATTCACTATATCTAACTGTATGAATTCTAATTAACTATATCTAACAGAATAAATGCTAATTCACTCTATTTTACACATCAGTCTAAAACATTTTAAGGCACAAATGACAGAGTTGCACAGATGGGCTAAGTCTCTTGTAAGTTTACGCTGTCCATTGGCTCATCTGATTTTAAAGTACACTCTTTGATGATAATCATCTTATCCTAACTACGACATAAAGCACAAATGTTGGTATTTTCTATTATGATTTAGAAGAAATATTGTTATGTGTCTCTGTACTTTAAGTTTGCATTACCCAGTATGGTTACTAAATATATACACTTTTTGTTCCATAAAACTCAATTACTTTCTGAGGTTTTTTTTTAATTATTATTAATATTATTATATTACTGCGGTGGTGGTGCTGCAGTAGCGTTGTTGCCTCACAGTTAGACGTTGCCCATTCGATTCTCAGTTAGAGCGTCTTCTGTGTGGCGACATGCGTGAACGGGCATTCCTTCATTGAAGGTTGTGTGTTAGGCCTGGCAAGCCAGCACATAGAAACTCTACTGCCAATCATTAGCAGACTGGAGTTCCGCTGTGGTGACCCCTAACTGGGAAAAGCCAAAAGACACAAACAAACATTATTAATATTATTATATTCACTTTAGATTCTAAGTTATAATTTATTTTCAAAATAATATTCCTGAAACTGCACATCAGTCCCTGAACCTCAGCTAGCAACTGTAGTAGAAGAACCCTAGACCAAACATTTCTGATGCAATCTGACTTGCTGTTGTGCAGTAAATCAATCAGTAATGGGTCAGAGGATGCCTTGTATGGCAGACACAGGTCACCTCTTAGCAGTCTGTAGGAATCCGAGTATAGTGATAGGGCTTTGAATTGGTCTACATAGGACATATTTCATAGGCTTAGTATCCATTTAGTAAGGTATCTTTGTGGGCATTCCAGTTGCTGCATGTTTCTAGCCAAAGGAGTCATTATACGCTATGACTGGTCTAATAAGGGCTAATAAAGGGGACAATAATGTCCATAAATCTAGCAGAATTTCTTTGTTTATAAGCTATGCTGTACAAAAGGACTTTCTTATGACATTGGACACGTGTTTGTCAAAAGTTAGCTCACTGTCTGCATAAGTTCCCAAATTCTGAACAACTGGGTCAGTTTTTATGGGCATGCTGTCACAGTGGTAGATCATGTGAGATGAATTCAGTGCAGGTTCAGCTATTACCCCTCCCCATTTCATGTTCCCAAGTGTACCTTTCCCTCATACTCTCTCTATCATCCCTGCTATGTCTCTCAAACCTTCTCCAACATGTACATGGCATACCCACCCAGTAGAAATATGTGGCCTATATCTTATGCCCATTTTGCAATAACCCATGTCACCTATTGTGAGTACTGCTGGTGTGCCACCTCTGCTAATGTCCATTACAACTTAAATTAGAGACTCATTCACTTGAATTTTTTATTTGCCTTCTATCTGGGGACTGTTAATTATGTTGCATTTGCAAAATGCCTTAGCTTGCTTGGACTCAGGAGAGCAAGCAAAATATAGAAATAAATGGATTCATGCAGTATTCATCTTCTGAGATTCAGAAATTACAACATAAAATAGATAAGTAAAACAACAGTATTGAAGTTTCTATAGTGTATCTGTTAGGGTGCATGATGTCATGTTATACTGTTTAAGACACCTGACTCTGTTGTTCTGCCGCATGTCGATTCCATGTACCATCACGTCTCTCCTTCTTCAAGTGAAGGATTCACTAAACCAGCAGTGCTTAGTGTGTGTGTGTATATAGATATATATATATATATATATATATATATATATATATATATATATATATATATATATATATGTGTATATATTAGCAGGGCACACAGGATGTAATTCTGCATGTCATGCAATGCCAGATAGTGGTAAAATTAATAACTGACATTGCGTTGTGGGATAGCATGGTATAACAAAAGTGCTGATTATGGCAGTGTGCATTCATCACAGCATGTACTAACCCCTGAGCTGGTGAGAGCATGGCATAACAAGCACTTTGATTATAGCAGGGTGCATTCATCATAGAATGTAATAACCCCTGGCCTAGTGTGAGTAGAGAACTGTTGATACATTACACCCTTTACATTACTGCTTATGAAATGCAATCTTTTGTGAGCCATATGTGCAAAGAAAACCTATCAATGCTACTGTCTTGTAATTGTGCTTCAATGCATCCAAAAGCTATGTGGGTGATGAATCCATTTTATCTTGATCAGTGTTTCACATTCCTGCCTATGGATGGCATTAATTGTGCTGCTAAAGAAGCTAATGCATCATATTCCTTATATCAGCTTTACCATTAGCCTTCTAATATGGTGTAAGAAGAAACATGACTGGATTCTAGTTGAACAATACTATTAAAGTTTTTATGCATACAATGGATAAACCATTGTTGTTTTGCTGCTTAACTGATTAGGTTCAGAAAGCATTCCACGGGAGTCACAACATTTCTTTTTATGTAAATAAGTCAGTTAACATAACAAAGAAACATTGCAATTCGAAGGCATTGTTTTGCCTCAATGAGAATGACCACATGAGCAGCTCCTTACCGCGTGTCTGAATTGAGCAATGTACTGTCCAACCTGAACACAGAAGTGTTCTCTTTAATGGCTCATGGATTGCTTTAGCAAAGGCACTTATCTACCTGATACGCACGCACATAAATACACACACACACACACACACACACACACACACACACACACACACACACACACACACACACACACACACACACACATACATACACACACACATCTCTCAGCCTGCAGACAGTTACAAAGGCCCTTGAAAAACAGGAACATCCTGCCAAAAAGCTAGTCCTTTAATTAGCATAAATTTTGAATACAAGTAGCACTTCACTCTTCCTGTTTCAACAGAAATGTGGGATATTACTCAGAAACACGTTTGGAAAACAGGGAGACAGTGACAAAAATAATGGAAAAATATAAGTACATTATGAAAAAGACAGTGTAAAATCCAAAGACTTTAATGGACCATGTTGCAATATTCTGCCACACATTGTCATTTATTTTAGCTTCAGAACAAGGCAGTTGTACGAAGCGTGTCCTCTTTCTTTAAATTATTGTTGCCATTAGTATTGCTAGTCGTATATTGTCATTTTCTATGACTTAGACAGCTTCAAAAAACATGTGAAGAAGGTGATTCAGAAAATTGTGTGAAGGGGAAAATCAAATCTGAAAATAAGGATATTTCTCCAAAAATAGTGACATCCAAAATCAGGCCTGAAAATGGGAGTATTCTTCCAAATAGGACAGCTGAGAGGTTAGACAAAAACTGACAAACAGCCCACCTCAATGGCTTCATTTGGCTTGTTTGCACCATGAATACTTCCATAGTAGTAAAAGGGTGACCACTGTCTCTTCATGGTATTCACCCTTTTCTCCTAGAGTAAAATTTCCAGGCAAATCAGGAGCTGTAGATATTCTGGGGAGAGCACATGGGTTAGCATTAGCTATTCCACCAAACTCCTGCTTTAGCATGTAGCTTTGCCCACAAGATCAGTCTCTGCATGGAGGCTCCTGTGAGGGGAAAAACCCTCATTTCTAGAGCAATCTGTGAATCAGAAAGGCTTAGTGTGATCCAGAAACCTTTGAAGATAAGGATTCTGCATCACATTAAGCCTTTCTGAATCTCAATGATTGTCTTGCTTTTTCAGCTTACTTTCAATCTATTATGAACTGACCTGACTTGTAAGGAATACTGCTACACTATGCATTAGTAAGGGATGTATCACTTTTGTGTGAAATAATAAAAAATCAAATTCCCTTCATAATAAGTTATCTGGGAACAAAGTGAAGACTGATACTGAAATAAAACAAATCGTATATGTATAGGTTTACGGCGAATGACTGAAATAAGTAAAAAAAATGAAATCACTACTAATTAATGTCCTATAGTGCCTTTTTTAAGCAAGATTCAAAAGACAAAACCACCACCGTAACAGATACAAGTATGCAAAATCTGAAGGTAATGCTACTCAATGCTGGAAGTCTAAACCTCAAAATGCACTCTCGCGAGGCACTCCTAAAAATGAAGGACATCAATATCTGTGCAGTAACTGAGACCTGGTTCAAGGCTCCAGAAAGCACCCCTGCAATACCAGGCTACAACTCTTATCACACTTTTTGACCACCAAACCAAGACCAAAACACTAAAGGTGGAGGAGCGCCCATATTCACCAAGGATATTCACGCCTCCAGGCTAGTTGCCCAATACAATGCATCTGAAATTCTCCAGGTGCAACTAACACTAGGTAAGACTGCAATCCAAATTGTAGCTTGCTACAGATCCCCCACCATGCCCCAAGATTCTCACTATACCTTTCTAAACATACTGGAAAATATTAAGATACAACGAAACACCCTAATACTGGGTGATTTCAACTTCCCTGCCATTAACTGGGAAAACTACTCGAGTACCAACACCTTTACTCAACGGTTCTTGGAATTCATAAATTCCAATGCCCTGGTTCAACTAATCCATTGTCCCACCAGGAGCTCCAATATCTTAGACCTGGTCATTACCAATATGGGAGATAGATGCTCCACACTGGTGGTCTCCCCCCCCATGGGTCAAGTCTGACCATAAGCAAATCACCCTTGACATCCACATCCCACCTCCACCCCCTAGTAAGCAAACCTCCATAAAAAAATTTCTCCAAAGCCAACTTCATGATACTCAAGTCAGAACTGACAAACTTCATGACACCCATGCAGATGGGATCTAAAAGTATGACTGCTGAATCCTACACTAAGGCACTGTATGAGTACATCCACTCGTGCATGAATCGTGCCATCCCAAATAGAACCAAGACGCTCACCCTCAAAAAAGGAAGCCAATCTGGTGGTCGCCTGCCATAAACAAACCATACAACAGAAGGAAGAAATTGTTGCAGAAAAGAGGAAAATCCCAGGATGCAAAAAACTCCCTTACCAGCCTCAGTAAAAAGTTGAGATCCCTTATAAAATCCGCCAAAGCTAGTTATGAAAATAAAATTGCCAAAGATTCCAAAGACAACCACAAGGCATTCTATAGTTATGTCAAAAATCTAAATGGCAATGCTCAGATCTGCTCTAAGCTACAACAGAATGGCATTAAATACACTGATTCCAAGGATATTGCCAATATCCTGGCAGATCGATTTTGTGCAAACTTCACCCCCCTCTCACCCCCATAAAGGGCCCATTTCAATACCAAAAGATTGCCAAATTCCAGTAATCATAGCCATACAGGTAGAAACCACACTCTCCAAAGCTAGGAATACAGCATTCATGGGACCAGATGACATCCCGGGCTGTGTACTATATGAACTACAAAATAAACTAGCACCTCACCTAAGTGTCATGTTTAATCATAGCCTCACCTTAGGCTTTGTGCCCACTGAGTGGCACACAGCTACAGTTATCCCACTTCACAAGGGGGGATACTCCTTGGATCCCAGGAACTACCGTCCCATTAGTCTGATGAGCCTGATCTGCAAGGGCATGGAACGCATTATCTTGGAACTTATAAACAAAGACATTGTCAACCTTCAAACACTGGACCCCACCCAGTTTGGGTTGGTGAAGGGCCGATCTTGTCTCCTGAACCTGACTGACTTCTTCGAATCAGTCTGCAGAGCTGTGGATGAGGATAAGGCGGTCCACACAGCCTATCTGGACCTCGCCAAGGCCTTCGACACCATCCCCCACTTTGGAAACATAGATAAACTTACTAAGCTGGGCATAAATCCCTACGTCACTCAATGGGTTGCCAACTGGCTTACTGACAGAACCCAGACTGTAAAAGTAGCCGACTCCAAATCCAGCTCCAGACAAGTGACAAGTGGAGTACCTCAGGGTTCAGTCCTGGGATCGCTCTTGTTTGACATCTACTTCTCTGAAGTACAGGCCAATACTAAGGGACTCTGGCTAACAAAGTTCACAGATGATTACAAACTGGGAGCCATTATTGAATCCCCAAATGATGTAGATATTCGACAAAAGGGCCTTACAGAAACAGATGATTGGTGCCAAAGCCATGGGCTCAAGCTTAATGCCAATAAATGTATAGTTATCCCCTTTGGGAAAAACCATGTACCCATGAATTACCACAAAGGTGGCAGTACACTAAACATCAAAAGTGTGATGAGGGACTTAGGGACACAGGTAGACAGTGGTCTCACCTTCGATAACCACATCACCACAACAGTCAGGAAATCCTTCTATGTGGCACATCTCATCACTAAGGGCTTTTCATCCAGAAAAAAAGAGGTCATTGTCTCACTGTACTCATCGCTCATTAGACCCATTATAGAGTACAACACCCTGTTTGGTATGTACCTCACAAGACATCTGCAACAGCTGGAAAAGCCGCAGAAATACCTCACTAAAAGAATCACAGGCTTAAAGCAGATACCCTATGCTGACCATCTAAAAAGCTACAGCTATACTCTGTCGCATATTGTCTACTCAGAGGCAATCTTTGCTTAACATACAAGGCCATGCCAAACCCTGAGCTGTTGGACATGCTACACTTAAAGAAATCTCAATCCTTCAGAGCCACACACTCAGGGATCTAAACCTTGTCATCACAATGAACAAAACATGATGGAGGGATAGGTTCCTGACCCAGAGACTCCCCATACTCTGGAATAGACTGCCCATACATGTCAAGCAGACTGCCTCCTTGGCCCTGTTCAAAAGGAACCTTGACGATTGGATGGAAGATAGGAAATTCACCCCGGGGATCATGTCAGTCACCCTGCTAGACAGGGGTCCAGGGAAGTAAATAGTGTGGGAAGAAATATCCAGGGAATTGTTATGGCCGCTAGCCTAGTAGCAACCTATGAACCTATGAAACTATGAACATATCGAAAAACATAGTTCCTGAAAACCAAAAAAAAAAAACAAACAAACAGTTTTCTCTTACAATCTTACAACAAAATCCATACCACACTTTCAGACTAAATGTGTCTTGAGTTGTGGTAGCATTACAGAAAAAGTTTTTTCTAAGTTAAAGAGTTTTTTCTAATCTAAGGAGTAGAATTAGGGTTAGCACACATTACAAAGGAAGGGGGGGTGTATCTTTAGCTTTAGGGGAATTCCTAAAATTACTAATACCCACTTGAGAGATAGTCCAAACGAACCTTTTAGTTCGACAGAGAGGCTTAGCAGTATGATTGATGCTACTAATCTCAACGAAAGAAGAGGCAGTAAAAGAAACAGAAAAGGGGCTGATACTTATATTTTCTTTAGGGAAATATGATCAGACAGTGACTTAAAAGGAACATATTGCATATCTCTCTAAAAACATAGATTTTGTTTCTAGCCATCTTCCATGTTTAAGTGAAACCACAAAATGAACATCGATAAGAGAAATTACACAATTCAGTCTACTAGTATGTATATTCCTGAAAAGATCTAGTGAATGTTTTCTGCCAGCACTCACATTGACCATATGCAGCACAACAACAATACTAATTCTTTATTTTTTGTGCAGCATTTTCTACAGCATCTCATCAAAGTGCCATAGAAAAATCATAAAAGAACAATAAAAGAACAAATACAAATGAGAGACCATTTTTAAAACTAATCATTACTAAAAAATTAGATTAAATCAAATACTTAAAATTAGAACTGATTTATTTGTCATATGACAATCTATTACCATTGTTACTCAATTCATTAAAACAACCTATACAAATCATCAGAACAAGTAGCAGTAGTATATGTATTAAAGTGACATTTAAAAACCTAACATAACAGTAAATGTCTTTACTGCTATAGTAAATAACAAACAAAATACTAACTCATTTAAATTATCTCCTTAATGCTAATTTTTTTAAAATACATGCAATAGAAATTTGTTCATTTAACCCTGGAGGGAAACTGGCTGCTGTTTTAATTTGCCACTGTAGCTCTTCTATCTCTAGTTGAATCTGCCATGGACCTATCATCTACTTGTTTCAGTACTGTAAACCTAAACTCATGACCAGGGTATTCATTAATGTGACAAGCCAGGGCATTTGTTTGTTCCTTCTTAGAGATGGCATACTTTCCATATATTTTTTAGTGATTATTAACATACTGAATTTTAGATAGATTAATGTATTTGGTTTGGAGGTAGGCTATATAGGGATTAAGCTTACTTTATGATTAGTGTGCTTTATAGGCTATTTACAAATATTTCAATGACTATGAAAACAATTAAGCATTATATCAAATTTTTAAGTTGTTCATTGTATCTCTATTAGTCTTTTTTAGTTTTGTTGTTTTAATGAATTGAGTAACAATGGTAATAGATTGTCGTTTAAATCAAATACTTACTGAAAAAGAAAATCCTGACACCTTCTTTATGGTATGGATTTTCTAATATCACTAAACCTCACAGGGAAGACATTTCTATAGAGCTTGAGCAACAAAAATAACAGAACATCTTATCATTTGTAATTGAACGTGATCTTCTAAGCAGCAATTGGGTCGGAGTGTGTGTTTCACCCATGCGAGAATCCCAATATTTAAAAAAAAATGCTGTTAATGTAATAGAGGAAATCTATCCAGCTGGAATAAGACAAAGTCTTAGTTTAGACTTCTGCTAAGTTTCCATACCTATTCAGTCACCCACACAGAAACAGTATCTGCAAGCAAAAGTATTTCCCAAGGAGCACAAACATCATCTGGAATATAGTGACATGAATGATCCATGGCCATACTAGCTATTATTAATTCACATATTACTATGTATTGGGGATTTATTATGGCTGCACAAATGGAGTTTGCTGAGTACTATAATCTGAAGATTTTAAGTGAAAACCACTTTCAGTATACCAAAAAGTGATCTCCCTGCCAGTCTTTTATCTAATTGGGCAGTTCATTTTTGTTACATATTTAATACAAACGCACACACATATCACTCTCTCCCTATACATATATATATATATATATATATATATATATATATATATACATACACACACATATACATATATACACTTACATATATACATATATATACACATACACACACACACACACACACACACACACACACACACACACACACACATATATATATATACACACACACACACACACACACACACACACACACACACACACATACATACACACACACACACATATCTATATTTGTGCATATATATATATATATATATATATATATATATATATATATTTTCCTTCCCTTCTTCATTCCTTTTGCTAACTCCCAGTCTATCTTTTGCCTTTGCTGTCGTTACTGACTTTGTCTTTTTGATAACTACCTCACATTGCCTCTCCTGGAAGTCAGCACCCCCACCTTTCCATCTCATGTAGGCTGTATATTTTGACCTAACTACTAACTTCATGTGAATATATAAGCATTCTTCTCATTTTGCCTTTTTTGCATCCTCCTTACTCCTTTGTCCTTTACCCTGAATACTCTATCCCTAGCCTATTTCCTTGGCTTGTTTATACCCCCCCCCCCAAACATACCTCTCTAACTGCTAACATCAAAATGTGGGCACATCTGGTCAAAAATGTGGAAGGCTAATTATTATTATTATGAAATTTGCATGCTGAATATCATAACTCCTCTACCTTCCAACAGGACTTCAAGATACAACGGCTCAGAAAGACAAGTTAAAAAAACAACCAGTGATGAAATGTCACCAAATAAAGGAAGGCACTTCATAGAAGCTATGGAATTAAATATTGTTTAAGAAATGTGCCTCTAGAAAGTTCTATGTTCAGCAGTACATTTCTATTACTGTAATCATACTTACTAAAACATATTTCAGTAAATGAAGCTGTGTGGTTAAAAACTAGCAGTGTCTCTTGTTTAATGATCAGTGATATTAAAGAGCATAAGGCAAAGGTTCAGGAAGTGTGTCTGCCACTCATACAATAATTGCCTAGTGAAATAATGGTCAGTATAAATATTACCTAAAGCTGCTGTTTTATTTACAAACCTAGCTCTCAACCTCTTCGCTCAAGAATCAATGACAGAGATAAAAATAATAGTGAATAAATGTCCCCAAATTGGGGAAACTTCATTTATTATAATTTGTTAACTGAGAAGGGGGCTGGCCAAAAGATATCTACAGCCATCACTTGGGTTATTTAGCAAAAATACTAATGCAGTTCACTAAAACATTTCTCATATTTACTTCAAATGTTAATAGAATGATATGATTTGTATCAACATTCATTTTCTGAAGAACTAGAAGTCAAGAACTATAATGCCTGATATTAGTTTATCACCGTGATATTCAGTGATATTTCCTGGAAAGCTTGAGCCAAAGCACCAGAGGAATAAATTTTGCTTTGGAATCATTTTCCAGAATGTTATAGACTTAATGAGGGACAGAGAAGAAAATCTGAGACAAAGTCAGGGGCATTTTGTGAAATCAGGGATAGCTGAGCATATGGTGGGAAGAAATATTGAACTTAAAAGAATGAGCTGAGGTGAGGTTTGAGCCCTGGTCTTGCTTGCAAGATCAATAAACAACAGTATGCTTTACCGCTAAAGAAAAAAAATGGGCTTCTGCTCATAATCTCATTATCACCAGTGTTGTGGTTATGCAAACACTCTGAAGACAGCCTTAATTATACTGTGCTCAAACTTGGTACCATGGTATATTCAGGAAAAAATGTGATTTACTGGCCTTTTATAACCAGGAAATTCAGACTGGATAGGCACTCATTTTCAGTGGAGGCCCAGGGAGAGAAAAGCTCTAAACTATTTCAAAAACATTTTACGAAAAATAATTTTACAAAGAAATTTAGGAACATTAATTAGGAAAATTAGGGATTTAAACCACGTTTTACAGCATTTCTGGCAAAATCTCTGTATGAGTTACTAGCCTAGCAAGAACCAGTGCAACACAAACAAACACCTGACCCAATCTAAAAAGTTGACACGATGTGGAAAAAATGAGCTACAATAGTGATTTGTAACTTCTGCATGTATGCATTGTGCGCATGCTCACACACACACACACACACACACACACACACACACACACACACACACACACACACACACACACACACACACACACACACACACACACACACACACACACACACACACACAAATTCTGCAGAACCAACACTTATTTGGGAATAAAAACTTCACAGTATGATAAAATTCTTGTACATTGCTGTGGAACATAAACACTATTCAATTGTCAAACAGCAACTCAGCGTCAATTTACATTATGCATGGTTACTTTTCAGGTACCCTTCATAAATGGTATCCAACCATTCTGCTATTATCATTACTGTCGATGGAAACTAAAAGAAAAATAGAGATAAACACTCATGTACAAATCTGTTATGATGATAAAAATAAATAATTAAATAACTCAGGACTGTTTTTTTGTGCTGTATTGCCAGTTGGGAGCTTTAGTATGAAAAAAAAAAAATTGCAAAATGTGCTACTGCTGACTGCAATAAATTTAAAAAAGATAGCCTGCTGTGATTTTCATGTTACTGGCATCTATAGGCACACATGTTAAACTGCACTAGGGACATAATGCAGAAGCTGCCAAAGTACCCTTTACTTTTCAGACATGACAAATCCAAGAAATGAGGACATCCGAGTGTCAAGGAACAGAAATGTTGTCAAGCCATGAAAGAAAACCTAAATGTTTAAGAGTTTATGACATTGTATAGTAATACAGAATTATGTAACCACTACTATTCAAAAGCACATTTTCTGCAGTAAAAATCATTGAGATATTTATTGAATGATAGGAAAATATATTTCTTTGCATACTTAGAAGCCTGAGCAATATAGAAACAGCTACTGTAGCAGAACAAAACTCATCCAACATTAATCAAATGTAAGAAGACTCATTAATTCAGCAATACAAAAATGGAATGTGTCATTATTATACAGTAAAACACAGTCATGCAACTGCATCATCCACACTGCAACAAAGACTTAGTAATCTCAAACACCAGTTCTGCTAGTCTTTATCCTCCTCACTGTACTTTCAACTGCCAACATTTTTAGAAAGGCAGTGTGAAAGTACAAGATCTCCATAGAAATGACAAGCAAAAATAATTACTTTTATTGGTCTAGTGTAAGGAAACTTCTGATTTCTCTTGTCTGAATAAACACCAACCCCGGGATTCATTAAGCTCTGCATGACGTGCAGGAATAGTGCAGGAACTGCTGCACGCAATATGTCCGCCAAGCGATTCAGCAAAGGTCTCCCAGGATGTGCACAAGTCTATCTCTGCACAGACACCCCTGCCTTATGCTAATTACCTCATTTGCTGGTGGATACCATGCAAATGAGGTGAATTAGTGATTCAGCAAGCAGGCAGGTGTCCGTGCAGGAATAGAGTAACCTGCAGAAATGTATTCAGTTACTAACTGACTACATTTCTGCAAATAAGAAAATGGAGGCATGACGGTCTGAAATAAAGCATGTATTCCATTAATTAGGCATGCCAGTGGCCAAATATATGGCTTATGGCATGAAAAATAGTTTAAATTTTCTAAAATAAAAGTTTTTTCTTTGCCAATTTTGGCTGTTTAAGCATAGGGCAGCAGTGCACAAACAGGAATGTGCTGAAAATAAAAAAAAAGGGGGGGAAAGCAATTTTACAGAAATCAGCAGTTTGCCATTCTAGTCAATGGCATGCAGAATGCAGAGAATACCAGGGAATAGTGGTTGCTAAGGGGAAAGGCTCAGTGTATGTGTAGTAACGCACGAGTAAGGCAGTGGTGTATGCAAATGAGGGGATTTATACTGAATCACATATTTCTTCTAAGTGTCAGACTGCACCTAACTGTGTAGTTGCTCTAAAACCATGGTGTAGACAGGAGGAGCAGGTAACATGAAAAGGGTGTGTGTCATGCTTGCTGTAAGCACACTGGAGCTCATTAGCCCATGTTTGCCCTTAGCTAAGCACAGCTAAGGAAGGGTGTGTCTGAGGCTGCATTTTCCTATTACATGAAATGCAGAGCATGTTCACATCCAGGAAGGACCAGTTCTGATTAAAAGTGTTTACTTTAGCTAAACAGGTGTCTGCTGCACTCACAGGGCCTAAAAAAAAAAAAAAAAAAAAAACGGGGATAGCAGGACTGTTTACATTTGAGCACCGGGAACGTGTGTCAGATGTCAGGGCTTAACTGGGGAGGAAATGGGAAAGGGAAACTGCAGAAGGAAGGCAATCAAGGAGAACTACCATAGCTGGCAGGTGGAATGTATCAGAATCAGTCAATTACACTGGCAGCAGCCCAGCGCACTACTATAAACTATGCAAACACCATTCAGTCTGGTTTTTCCCACAAACTCTACACCACTGGTGTACACATTTGGGGGAATTTTAAACTGACAAAACTAACAAAAGATGTTAAGGCCTGCTATTGCTTTGATCTATCAGTATGTGCTAGAGACTGAGGGTGGTGAGGAGGATAATGCTGACAACCAACTCAGACTGAGGAGGAGGAGAAGAGTGTACAGATTCAGTGTAACCTACCAGGGGCTACATGATCTGGAGATAATACAGCCCTATAGGGTGGACACGGACATACTTCAGCAACTTGTTGAGCTGTGCCGGCCTCGCCTCAGAGTCAGAACCAACAGAGAGGAACCCATCCCAGTGGATTCCAAGGTATGTGTAGCCTTAAGAATAATAGCTACAGGTACTTTCCAAAGACCAACTGGGGATACCATGGGGGTCTCACAGGTATTTGCTTCCAGGATACTCCAGCAGTTCCTGGATGCCATGCAACTGCATTCCACTGAGCACATTTACTTCCCCAACACCCATGAGGAGAGGACCAGCAATATGCGCCTCTTCCACTGTGTAGCAGAATACCCAGAGGTACTGGGTGCCATATACTGCATGCACATCCATATCAAAGCACCACCCGGTGACCAGGGTAGGGTCTACTTAAACCACAAGGTGTTCCACTCCATCAACTGCCAGGTCGTGTGTGATGCCCAGGGCATTATCATCAATGTGTGTGCTGGCAGCCCTGGAAGCTATCACAACTCCCACATCTGGCATTTGTCACAGCTGTAATGGGCATTTGCCAGTGGGGACATCCCATATGGCCATCTGGTGGGGGATGCTGGTTATGCACTGGAGCTGTGGATGATGACACCCATCAGAAATGCAAACACACCCACACAAGAATGCCATAATTAGGCACACGCACAAACCAGGATCATTATAGAGCATGTGTCTGGGATGCTCAAGTCACAGTTCTGCTGCCTTGACATATCTGGTGGAGCCTTGCAGTACTCTCCAGCCACATGTGCACACATTTTCATAGTTTGTGCCATGCTACACAATATGATCCTGTGGAAACAGCTGCAGCAGGAACAAAACGGGGAAGGGCCACACAGCCCCCATCATTGCCAAGGTCACCACAGGTACAGAGGGACTCGGAAGAGGAACATTCTGAGCCTGCCCCTGTAGGCAGATGGAGGTGTGGCCAGTATTCACTGTCCTTGGCAAAGAGGCAATGCATAGCACATACACTGACACTGTAGGACCCAAGGGACTGATCTCTTTCTCTGACTCGCACACACAGTAAAATGGATACCAAACAACCCACCACCTATACCCTACCATGTATATGCAGTGTACTGTGTGTATCCAACATAGTCAGCCCTCAAGCACCATCCTTACAACAGCCTCAGGCAAAAAGTAAGTTAGTCTCCTTAACAAAATTAATGAATGGAGTGGAATGTTTTGATAGCATATCTATGGTATTGATTCAAGCATGCAAGGGAATGGGGTGACTCACTGAGATAGCAGAAGACAACTGACAGCTCTGTGGGACAGCAGGAAGTGTATTCCTAGTACTGGCCTACTCACATCATGCAGTACCACCCTAGTAGACAAATACCACTGCAGTATATGTCGTGAGCCAAATAACTGGGGGGTCATAGGTCACATCCATGGATGTAAAAGTGTGGGTCCCATAGCCAACCCCAGCCTCACCCAGCAGATCACATATAGAAAACCATACAAAATTGCCTGGCAAAGGCCCGCACATGGCAACATCCATGAAATCCCCACCCACAGATTTTTACACAGTGATATAACAGCAGGTATGGCAGTGACAGTATGGCTTTGAAAGGTAAGATGTCTGAAACTAAAAATGTCTATGCTAGAACATCTGACCTGTGGTTGATACTGTTATGCCTGTAGTCTGAAATATAGGGCACAACACTATGCTAAATAGGACCAAAATGTTAAGTAAATATCAGCACATTCTCTTCCAATGTGTATTGTGTACAGATGTGTCACCCCCCCCATAGTCCCATAGAAATGCAGTAACATGTCCTTAGCCTTAAGCAACATCCAGCCATCACCTAGAGTGATGGCTCAACACAAACAGAAAGCAATTATCAGTAACACCCACAGTCAACTTACTGGTGCCACCCCAGGGTTGTCCACTGTTGGCAGCCTGGGAACTTAACAGAATGCACTGCCTTGCTACAGATGGTTTGCATCTGTCACACCTGGCCTACAGACCTGTGGCAAATGCCCATGCCTCACCCACAGTGCCCTGTTAGGGAGTGTCATGGAGTCCATAATAGCAACATAACACAGTCTAAACAAGGCAAAGAAAGGCCATGCTGCTAACTGCTGGGAGAAAATCTACCAGTGTCACAGAGCCAAAAATCTCACCAAAGCCATGAATAATGGGATGAAAAAGGTCTAAATAGAAGGACACTTTTGAAATACTGCTCTATTAATGTAATAAACTTGAAGGAATGATTGTAGTAGCATGGAATGTCTGATGGGTATGAAGTCAGAAACTGCAATGTCAAATGTCAGTAATATCTGACTTCAACCTTGAGTGACTTGCAAAACACTTTTCCTTGAAAACCACACACGTTTGCATTACCAAGATATATGAGTCATGAATGTGGGCATTCTGTGATACTCTGTACAGTTGACAGGCAGGGCTAGGACTCTAAACATGGAAATGCACTAATTGCAGGCAGTTCTAACCCTGGAAGATGGTGATATGTCTGCACCCACAGAACCCTGGCCCACAGCCATGGGGAGTAACACTACCTTCCCTGATCCCTCACTTTATGCAACATTCTGACCCCAAAATGTGGCCAGCCAAGCAAAACAAGGTGGGCCATACATATATGTCAGACAAACACACACCTCCAGTGTGGTCAAACAGTCTGACACACACTAGACCCTCCAAGTGCAGTCAGCCTTTGAGCAGACCCTTATGCAAAGCACTGGTAGCTATAGGCAAACATATCTGACCTAGGACACCCCCCATATCTTATCCCCTACAAATCTATATGGAGTCTGCCTGTCACCCTGATCCTGTCTGACTTATATTACCCAACTGTGGACTGGAAATCAGATGAGGCCAGAACAGAAATGCACAGAAGTTCCTCCATTTTAATATATCACGAAGGTGCTGGACTGTTTCCACAGCTCCAGCAGTCAACTGCTTGCATGCACACCTCTGAACAGGCCTGATTGTGCAAGAATGTGTAGCATTTGGCCCATAATTTTGGTGTGTGCATCATCCACCCTGTATTCCCCTGGAAAATCACTGTGATTATCTGAGAAGCTATGTTGCGAGGTACTGAAATAATACATGACAGTGTCAAACAGCATATATGTCAGATGTCTGCTAAAACAAGCCCTGTAACCCTAGCAACCTATACATTACTGAGATAAACAGTCACAATCACCGTATGGCCCATTGTCTCCCCATTTTGATAAGCTGTCTCCAGATATCCTGCGCCAACAGGTCGAGAGATATGGTTGTAGCACAAAACAAACTGCACTGGAGTACAACAATTCCTGGAATGGAGTCCCACATGTACTATAGAAGGTCACACTGGGCATGCTCATACACTTAGAGAAATGTCATTAGGCTCTAGGAATGAACAGGCCTTCTCCACCAAGTGCACTTCCATTGCCCTACATTAGCAGTCTTGAAGATGTCTGTCACCATAGAAGTACCTTTCATCAGACCTCAGCCCTATAAGCTCTGTGTAACACTATAGTGCAAATAACTAGTTAGGTAGGAGTTCTAATTTCAGTCATGGCAAATGTCATAGTAAGTGCGTGTGTATGTTTACAAGTTAAAGCTTTTGTTTCCTGTCAAACCCAGTATACTTCACCTTTCCCACTTTAGCAGTCCTGCAGATATCATTCACCTTAGAAGTCCCTGTTGTCAGACCTCAACCCCATAAGCTCTGTGGTGTGTGTGATAACTGTGTCACACTATGGTACAAATAACTAGTTACACAGGGGTTCTACCCTCACATCTGGCAAGTATAGGTTCATAGGTTCATAGGTAAGTACTAGGTTATCTGCCCGAGGGCATCTATAAGCCTAGCCAGAATGTGTTGGCTTTCGCCACCCCTATAGACTAGTTCCCTGTGCCTCTGTCCAGCAGAGGCATTAGTTCCCTGTGCATCTGTCCAGCAGAGCCATTGCAGTGATCCCCAGGGTAATTTTCTGTTTCCCATCCACTCATCAAGGTTTCTCTTGAAGAGTGTTAGTGAGGAGCTCTGCCTAATGTAGATTGGAATCCTGTTACAAAGCATGGGGAGTCTCTGGGACAGGAACCTATCCCGCCAGCATGTCCTATTTATTGTTGTGGTGAAGTTTAGATCCCTAGAGCGTGTGGCTCTCCGAGATTTGTTTTTTTTTAGGTGGAGCATGTCCATCAATTCTGGGTTGGACATGGCCTTGTATGTCAGGCAGAGATCACCTCTGAGTAAGCGGTATTCAACCGAGTACAGCTGGAGTTTCTTCAGTCGGGCTGCATAGGGCATCTGTTTGAGGCCAGTAATCCTCTTGGTGAGGTACTTCTGTGGTCTTTCCAGCTGTTGCAGGTGTCTTGTAAGGTACATCCCAAATGGGGCATTGTACTCTATGATGGGTCTGATGAGTGATGAGTAGAGGGGCACAATAACCTCTTTTGTTCTAGATGCGAACCCTTTTGTGATTAGGTGGGCCACATAGAAGGATTTTCTAACCACCATGGCAATATGATTATCAAAGGAGAGATTACTATCTACTTGGGTCCCCAGATCCATTATTACATTTTCTGTATTTAGGGGACTACCACGTATGTGGTAGTTCATGGGTACTTTGTTTTTTTCCAAAGGACTATGCACTTTTTGGCATTTAGCTTGAGGCCATGATTTTGACACCAGGTATCCGTCTCAGTGAGACCCTTCTGGAGGGTGTCTGTATCAGCTGGAGAATCAATTATGGCCCCCAATTTGCAGTCGTCTGTGAACTTGGTCAGTCATAGTCCTCCTGTGCTTGCCTGTACCTCTGAGAAGTATATACCAAACAGGAGGGGTCCCAGGACTAAGCCCTGGGGGATGCCACTTGTAACCGGTTTAGAGTCAGACCTAGAACCTGCAACTCTCACTGTGTGGGTTCTATCTGTGAGCCAATTGGCAACCCATCTTGTGATGTAGGGGTTTATGTTTTGGCTGGTGCGCTTTTCTATAATACCAGAATGGGGAATGGTGTCGAAAGCCTTTGCAAGGTCTAGGTAGGCTGTGTGGACCTCCTTTCCCTCATCTAAAGCATTGGCAACTGTCTCAAAGAAGTCCATCAGGTTTAGGAGGCATGATCTGCCCTTAACAAAGCTAAACTAGGTAGGGTCCAATGTTTGGAGTTTCCCAATGTCTCTGTTAATGATTTCCATGATGATGCGCTCCATAGCCTTGCAGACCAGGCTAGTTAGGCTTATAGGGTGACAGTTCCTATGGTCCATTGTGGCTCCACCTTTGTGGAGCAGGATAACTGCTGCTGTACCTCACTCTATTGGTACATAGCCTGTAGAGAGGCTGAGTTTGAATAGTGTATTTAGGTGAGGGGTTAGTTCATTTTGGAGCTCATATATGACACAGCCTGGGACACCATCCAGTCCCATTGAAGCTGTGTTTTTGGCTTTAGATAGGGCTGTTTTAACCTGTGTGTCAGTGATTGCTGGGGCTCTACATTCTTCTGGTATGGTTATGGGCCCTTTAGGGGGTGAGAGGGGGGTGAAGCTTGCACTAAACCTGTCTGCCAGAATGTTGGCAATATCAGTCAGTTCAGTGTATTTTGTGCCATTCTGCACTAACTCAGAGCATATCTGAAAGTTTCCACTTAGGTTCTTGACATAGCTGAAGAACGCTTTGTGGTTACCTTTGGAGTCCTTGGCAATTTTTCTTTCAAAGCTAGCCTTGGATGATTTTATGAGAGATCGTAGTTTCCTGCTGATACTGATCAGGGATGTCTTTCCTTCTTGGGATTTTACTCTTTTCTGTACTAGTTTCCTCCTTCTATTGTATAGCTTGTTTATGGCAGGGGTCCACCAGACTGGTTTTCTTTTCTTGGAGGAGTGAGTCTTTGTTTTGCTTGGGATAGCATGATCCATGCATTCTTGCAGGTGCTCATAGAGTGCCTTTGTAAGGGATTCAGCAGCTTGGACAGCATTGTCCTTTAGCATGGGGGCTGTGAACCTTAACACTTTGATGTTGAGTAACATGAAGTTTGCTTTTGAAACATTTTTCATGGTGGTTTCCTTGACTGGGGGTGGGGGCAGAATGTGGATATCCAGAGTGATTAGTCTATGGTTTGATCTAACAAGCAAAGGGTTGACCTCTGGTGTGGGACACCGGTCGCCCATGTTGGTGATGACCAGGTCCAATATGTTGTCAGCTCTGATGGGGGTGTTGGCCAGCTGATCCAGGACATTCGAGTTTATAACTTCTAGGAAGCGTTGGGCAAGGGAGTTAGTACTTGAGTAGTTCTCCCAGTTAATGTTTGGGTAATTGAAATCACCCAATATTAAGGTGTTTGGTAGGACCTTCATATTTTCCATTGTCTCCAGAAATGTGGAATGGGGTTCCTGGGTCATGGTGGGTGATCTGTAGCAAACTAAAATTTAAATTGCAGTTTTGCTCATTGTTAGTTGCACATGGATGATCTCTGAGGCATCGTTCTGCACCACTAACCTGGAGGTGTGGGTATCCTTGATGAATATGGCTACACCCCTGCCTTTTGTGTTTCGGTCCGGGTTCTTTGGCCGAAAAGTATGGTATGAGTTATAGCATGGTAGTGCTGGGGTGCTCTCTGGAGCCTTAAACCAGGTTTCTGTTACTACACAGGTATCGATGTTCTCCATACAGAGGAGTGCCTCGAGTGCATGCATTTTGAGGTTTAGACTTCTGGCGTTGAGTAGTATTACCCTCAGTTTTTGGTTACTTGTGCTATTTATGGTGGGGGTTTATCTTTTGAGGCTTGTCTAAAAAAGGCACCATGGGGGCGGCAAAAGCCTTGACCAGAATTTGAAAGCCTAAGGGTGACAGGTGCAAGCCATCTCTTGCGAAGCAACGTGGCTTGTCAAGCATGTCATCCCAGGCAGACAGATACTGGATCCTCTTTGAATGACACCAGAAACTTAGCCAATTGTTAAAATTGATCATTTTTTTCTTTCTTTCTACTGTGGCATCATTCTTGGTGAGAGCAGGATTCTACTCAGGGTCAGGGTCATACCGGCCTGGGCCACATGATCAGAGAGCTCTTCCATGTCTCTTTTCATGTAGCCCAGGGAGGTATGTCTCAGGACATTCACACCAACACGGACAATGAGAGAGTCATATTTGTACTTGTACTGGAGTGAACTGAGTGCTTGTGTTATATGAAGGATCCTGGCACCTGACAGGAAGCTAACTGTAACCTTCTCCTTGTCCAGCCTAGTTAGTGGGACATTAGTGTGCCTAACTATAGAGTCACCTATTACTAGTGTGTTGGGTATGTTATTTTGCCTTAAGGGCTGTGATCGTGTGGCACACTGATTATGTGAAGTGTGTGTTTCATGGTTTGTGATGGGGTGTGCAGATTGCTTGGATGTCTGCTTTGGAGGTGTCTGTTGCTTTTGCAGATTTTTATTTAGAGCCTATTGAGTATGTTTTTGTGTATTTATGTGTGTTATTTGCCAGTGTTGGTTTAATAGGTCTATGTGAGACTGGTGATGTATTGCAAGTATTTCCCTTCTCCTCTTGACTGTCAGTTCCAGTCTTGGGCTGAGAGAGCTTTGCCTGCAGTTTGGCTGTATAATTGCATTTCTCGCATATATTAGTGTTTGGTGGTAGGAGGAGAGGGTTGTCTGTGTACATGAGGCAGTTGTAACATTGCCTCAAAATGCCCAGATTCACCAGTTGGACTGGAGAGTACACCCAAAACTGCCCTTTGGACATACCTGAATAGGTAAAGTGAACTGTTTTACTGATTGGCTGGTAGGGACAAATAGAGAGCCTTGTTCTTCTGGACAGTATGGGGTCGTTTAGTGCTAGGGTTAATTAGTGCTTGCTATGAATTTTGAGCAAGTGCTAGGCTGTGAAATGAATGGTTTGAGTGCTTAAGTTGAAATTTTGTCTAGTTCCATGGAAAAAATTGAAGAGTAGACTTCGTGGAGCTGGGAATAGTTTAACCCAGCTAACCAGCACTGCCCGGCATGCAAAACTGCACAAATGGGGTTTTTATAGCAGGAAAATGAAAGAGATGGAAATTAGCCCAAAATCACCAATAAACTACTAACTTCTGGACTGAAACCACTCCTCCAGGGAGAGATAGGCTGCTCAAAGCTCCCCTCTCTCACGGGTGAACAGAGAAACTTCCCTCTATCCAAGTAAGGTATGGGTAACAGAGAAACTTCAGAAAGGCAGGAAACAAGTATTTTTTTTTTCAGAAAATAAACTAGATACAATCAAATAAACACTTTAAATGCACAGAAATGGCTATCGCACTTTAGTGTGTAGCCTACAACAGTTAAACAGATTATTTAAACACAAAAATGACTTAGTTCAAGTGCAGGCAGCAAATAATTAAAACATGTAGCAGAAACAAGCTTTTTAAGTCACAGAAACACTAAAAAATTGGCATTTTAGGTGGAATTAGTTAAAGACAGCAAGAAAACACAGAAAAATTATACTTAACCACTCCAAAGTCTCTCTTTTGTCTCTATGCTGCTGTAGAATGTGTGTGTGTGTGTGTATAAGTTTTTGTCGAGCAAAGTATTTTGATAACTTTAACACCCACCACCCTACTTTATTAGTCCTGTTGATGTAGTTCTCCTTATAGGTTCATAAGTGTGTAGTAGGGTAATGGCCCAGGATCCTTTACAAGCCTAGTCCATAGAAGGGTCCTGCCATTGTGGCACCTGATGTACTTCCCAGTGCCTGTATTAAGTAGGGCCACTACAGTGGTCCTGGGGGTGAACTGTCTATAACTCATCCACTCATCAAGATTTCTCTGACACAGGGTCAGCTAGGTGCTCTGCATGACATGTATGGGAAGTGTATTCCAGGGCACGTGCAGTCTCTTGTTGAGGGACCTGTCCCACCAGCATGTTGTGGTGATTGTGGTAATAAGGTAGAAGTCTCTGCAGTGTGTGGTGTGGAGGGATTGGGATGTCTTTATATGTAGCATGTCTAAAACATCTGGGTCAGACATCGCTTTGTAAGTCAAGCACAGATAGCCTCTAACTAGGTGATATGACACTGAGAATAGTTGGAGTCTTCTGAGTCTGTCTGTTTAGGACATCTGTTTAATGCCTAAGAACCTCTTTTTGAGGTGCTTCTGTGGCCTCTCCAGCTGTTGCAGGTGTTTACTGAGGTACATGGTAATAGGCCACTGTACCTGCTGAGTGGTCTAATGAGGGAACAGTAGACAGAGATCTTACCTCTGTCTTCCTGGATGCAAAACCCTTGATAATGCAATGTGTCACTTAGAAGGACTTCCTGACCACAGTGGCAATGTTGTGGTTGAAGGATAAGTTGCTGTCAACCTGTGTCTCCAGATCTCTTATAATACCTACAGTGTTCATTGGGCTCACGTCCATGTGGTACTTACTGAGAACTGAGTGTCTTACCAAAGGGGATGATGATGCATTTCATGGTATTAAGCTTCTGGCCATGGTTTCCACACCATGCACTGGTCTCAGTGAGGCCTTTCTGTAGGATGTCTGCATCACATGTGGAGTTAATAAGAGCTCCCAGCTTGCAGTCCTCTGTGAATTCGGTCAGCCAGAGTTCCTCTGTGTTAGATGTGAAAATGCTCTAGCTAAGCACATTATTTCCCACCCAGACCACAAGTTTAAGTTTTGTTATAGACCGGATTAGTGATGACTTTAGGGGTGGTCCTACCCCCCTAAAATCAGAAGAACTTGAATTGTTGTGGCAGGTGAGATTAAATGATTACGATGCTCCTGGTTTAAATGAATGTTGTTTTGTTATTAGCATCTTAAAGCTTAAAAGTTTATTGCGATAGCTCAATTCATGGCTATAATTTTGGAATTTTTAGTTTATTATTTCTTTATTATTGCATTTAGGAAGTTTTACTTATTTGTTTTTTGAAAGTACATGCTGTTATTGAAGGTGGTGCTGTTGTTAAAAAGTATGTTGCCTTTAAAGGTGTTTTTTATGTCCTTTTGATTTTAATTGCCTATTTACATAATTAATTTGCAAACTTTTAGTATTTAAACTACTTGAATGGAGAATATGCTTTGTCTGAAGAAGTTTGAGCATTTTGTCAAACGAAAAGCGCTTTACTATTAAACTTGGAGTTTTTATGTTTTTCATCTGCCGAGTGGTCCCTTGCTTGCTTCAGTTTTGTTTTTGATTATCAGTTTGTTTGGTTTTTGAATTCATCTGTGTTAGGCTGGACTCCTGAGAAGTAGATGCTGGACAGGACACTACCCAGTAATGATCCCTGTGGGACTCCACTTGTAACTGCTTGCTAGTCTCACTTGGATTTTGCCACTGTCACACTGTGTGTTCTGTGAACCAATTTGCAACCCACCCACTGATATAGGGCTTGATGCCTAGTCTGGTGGGTTTAGCAATGATTCCTGACTGAAGAATGGTATCAAAAGCACTGGCCAGATCAGGGTAGGCTGTATGCAGTGCCTTACTGTCATATGTGTTTTCAGTGTATGTCAGGGCTGTCATATTGGGTGTTGTGTTGAGCTATGTGTTCCACATGGTGTGGTGCAGGTGTTGACCTTATCCTCTTGACCAGCTAGTGCAGTCTTCGCTGGAGAGTGCATATTTCCACATTTGGTTATATAGGGGTAACTCTCACAGATCTGACTGTTTGGAGTTTAGAGGAGAGGGCTGTTTGTGTACATAAGGCACTTGCAATAGTGCCTCAGAATGTACAAGTGCACCAGGTTAATGGGCGAAAGCACAGAAAACTGCACTTCAATCATGTCAGGAGGGGTGGTTATAACTACTAAGTACTCGGGCTAATTCTGTGAGGAATGAGTACTGCTGATGGCTCCCAGGTGTGCTACACTTATTGATACAATAACCTGTGGAAGTGCAAAGCTATTATGCTATTTGAAGTGCAAGACAGAAATAACTAGCAAGATGGAAGGGAAAAATTGAAGACAGACTTTCTGCTACCTGTGATACTTTACCTCAGCTGTGCAGTTATCAGCACCTTTGTCCAATTGTTAGTCCAGTAAGCTCTGTAGTGCATGCAGCAACTGTGTAACACTAAAGTACAAATAACTAGATCTCAATATCGGCAAGTGTGTGTGTGTGTGTGTGTGTGTGTGTGTGTGTGTGTGTGTGTGTGTGTGTGTGTGTGTGTGTGTGTGTGCATGTGTGTGTGTCAGTGTTTTGTTGTGTACCATATCCAGGGCACACTATTGTCAACCACTGTAGTGGTAGCTGTGGACACTCTGCTGCCCTATAAGCTGTGTGCCATGTGAAATAACTATGTAACAGTACGGACACAAAAACAAGATAGGTGGGTATTCTAATCCTGTGATACCATTCTCCACTCAGGAATCATAGACAAACAGCAATCTAGGCATCAACTCCTATGTTACTTGGTGGGTTGCAAACTGGCTCATGCATGGGAACCACAGTGTGAAGGTAGCAGACTCCATGTCAGACTGCTAACCAGTCACGAATGGAGTATCACAGGGTCTGGTCATGAGTCCCCTCATGTTTGTCATGTATGCCTCTGACATCCAGAACAACATAAAGCGACCCTGGCTGAGAATGTTTGCAGACAATTGCAAGGTGGGTGCTATGTGTACATCCCCATATTATGTTGACATCCTGCATAAAGGCCCCACTGAGACATACAACTGTTGTCAGGACACTTGCCTTAGGCTGAATGGAAAGAAATGTGTCATACTCCCATGTAGAATCAATGTGTTTACAATGAATTAACACATTGCTGATAGTCCAATGGACACAGTAGTCCTTATAAGAGGCCTGGGAACAAAGACTGACAGTGACCTCTCTTATGGCCACCGCATTGCTACTGTGGACATAAATTACTTCTATGTGGCACATCTCATAAGTAAGGGTGTGTCATCTCACAGGGAAGAGGTCAATGTCTCCCTCTACTCTCTCCTCATGAGGCCAACCAGCAGGTACAATGCCTATTTGCCATGTAGCTCACTAGACACCTGCAACAACCATGGAGGCTGCAAGTGTACCTCACAAATAGGACCCTAGCCTGCAAATGACTGTCCTATATGAACAGAGTGCAATATGTCCAAGTAATCTTGGCCACATCTTGGCTTCTTACAGGCAATCCATGCTTTACTGACAATGCCATGTGTGGCTAGCTGTGTTAGGAATGCCATATCTAGTGAAACTCTGATCTGTATGCACCACATGTCATGGATACCTCAACCTCATTACCACAATCAACAGAATATGCTGAAGGACAGGTGCATAACCCAGCGAGTGGATATGTAATGCAATATATGTCACATACATGTCAGAGCACCTCACTGGCCCTCTTCAAGAGAAATCTGGATGAGTGGATGGGGAATTTAACTATCACTGTGGCCATCACTCAAGTGGCAATGGTCAATAGACGCACTGGGAAAAAATGTCAGGCATGATGCCAGGCTACTCCCATGGGGTAGGCTTGTCATGGCTCCATGCCCATTAGCCTGGTACACACCTATGAACACATGATCCTATGAATCTCAGTCCTGGCAAGTGTGTTTGTGTGTGTGTGTGTGTGTGTGTGTGTGTGTGTGTGTGTGTGTGTGTGTGTGCGCGCGCACGCGCAAGACCAGTATCCTGAGAGTGTGTGTGTGTTTGAGTGAGGAATATATCCATTGGGTGGCCAAGTATTACAATTGTAGGCCATCATACTCCAAACACACATCCTATGTTCCACTGTATGAGGGCCGCTTTTTACATCAACTGTAGAGGTATCTGTACACACTCTGCAGACCTATAAGCCCTGTGCTGTGTGCAACAGCTATGTAACAGTATGGAATGAGCAGCTAGAGAGGCAGGGCTCTTAATCACAGTACTGGCACACTTGTGTGTGTACATTGGCATGTATAGCAGTGTTTGGGAGTGTGTACTCTTGTACATGACATTAGTATGAGACCTGTGACACCCACTACATCACCCATTGCCATACCTTACAGGGACACGTGATTATGCATGTACTTTGGAAACTCAACACACTATGAGCTGTGTGCCACCTGTGATAACTGCATAATACTGTACTACCACTAACTAGATGAGTAGGGATTTCAAATCCAACACCGGCAATTGTGATCATGTGTGTGTGTGTGTGTGTGTGTGTGTGTGTGTGTGTGTGTGTGTGTGTGTGTGTGTGTGTGTGTGCGAGAGCAGTATTCTCTGTGTGTTGGGTCAACACAATACCCTCTGGATGTGTGGGATTTACAAATCTGAGATGTGTTTACCCACTACACTTACCACTGTCTATTGTACAAGAGCTGCTGATGTCAGCCTCCATACACTTACCTGTATACACCCCTTAGCTGTATAAGCTACATGGCACATGCAAAAACTGTTATACAGACCTGATAATTGTATACAGCTGCACCCTGGATATGGCACACTCAATGTGTTACCACACTGCCATATTCCTTGTAGATAATGTCTGCAGGGCCACATCCTGCTGACACACAGACACCTAGAAGACAAACAGGATACATTATGGAGACCACATTCTGTCAGCATTAATAACAACAATAATGCATCATGGCTGGACAGCTACACACTCTTGATGTGTAACCATTAAATATGCTGGCTGACAACACTTTACACAGCATTACATTGCTAAACTGTACAAAATTTACCCTGTGCATCAGACTCATATTAGCATGTCCCTGCATCGATGGTATGGATGACTAGGATGTGACACAGGTATCATCATATGCACAGGGTGTGGTGTGGGTTTGCCAGATGCCTAAGCTGTGCCATTTGGTTGACATCATGTGTGTGTGCTTGGGGGTTGTTCATTAAATGGGCTGTGCTGAGGTGGTGTGAGTAAGTCTGGAGGTGACCTGGCTGTGATGGTGATGTGTGTGTGTATGGATGAACACAGTCATGCCATGTGACTGCTCTACACAGGGGTATGTTGGACAGTTGTGGGCCATACATGGCAGGGTGTGCAGTTCACCATCCCTGGCCAAGGACATCGGAACTGGGCCTGCCAGGGGACCCACTGGCATGACCAGGCACAAAGCCAGATGCAGTACTACTCCCTGATGGTGACTGCTGTCTGCTGGATCTGCGTCTCTGTTGGGACTGGCCAGGACCATGCGTCCATGGCCTGCTGCATTGTGGCATGGACAGTGACCCCCCTGCAATCATGCTGCTGGTACTGCTTCTACAGGAGTGAGAAGCTGCATGGCCACATGGAACTTCAGCTGCTCATGCTGCTCTCCTATGCCTACGTGGCTGATGGACAACTCCCACCACATGCTCTATCACACACATTTCACATTCAAGGATTGACATTCCATGGTTGAGGATTGCCACCAACTCACCCAACCATCTATCCATGACCTCAGCATGATAACGGTGGGCATCAGTGCAATCATGGAGGTTGTCACGCATAGCAGGAAAAGTGGCATTCACAACCATGGAAAGCTGTCTTGTGTTACATTCACTACATGCCTCTGCTTCCATAATGGTCCAGAACATGCATTTGGTGACACTTGCTGTGGCACTTGTGACAGGGGCATGATGAGTAGCAGTCCCCCTTTGAGCACCCCTGTCCGTCCACCTGTGTGGGACCTCACCTGTTATCTGGCTATGACTGGTGTCTACAGACACACTTGCCATAGTCACAACTCTTGCCTGTCCCATGCCACCACCTGCCAACTGTCCATCATCTATGTCTACTGGTGATGGGGTATGTGTGGGCATTGTGACTGTGTGCAGGGATGGGGTGGACAACAGTGGAATGCCAACTAATGGCACAGATTCAGCCCCTGACAACCCAACCTGTGCCTCACTATGGCTATCATCATTATCAGAGTCTGCAGAGATACTGACATCAGTTCCCAAGTGGGACGGACCCTGATCCCCATTGCTACCTGTGAGGGGAAGACAATAAATGTAAATTAATACCTGTACATTATGGTTGGCTGCCACACACATAGGCATGCACATAGACATGCACACAGACACTTACAGGTGAAGTGGTACAAAGCTATTAAACAGACCTCACATTAACAAAAAAGGTGACATGCATGACACTTAGCCCTCATCAACATGCATTGCAGTCATTCTCAATCCTTGTTACTAACAATATACATCTCTGGGATTCATGAATACTCTTAGTAGGTGACATCCATTCCCCTAGCACACACTGCACCCATGTAAACATTATTGCTGTTCACCTGTATAGCACAGTGGCAACTACTGTAGACAATACCTCACAACTGTACAAATAATTGAAGAATGTGTAGATATCTGGCACATATGATTGCTCTGTTCTACACAACCCCTGTGTGTTTGTCTGACACATTACCAGGATCATATGAGGATTGATGTCACTAACTAATGACATACATTTGATTTGCAGACGTCATCACCAGCAGTGAATGTATATTCAAACAAATCCTGTTACACCAACAACCTTCTAAGCTTAACTTGGATATGATAAGTGTACACACCCCTGTTAACATGGTAGGCTCTTGTATCATATAAAATGAGACCACAATACTGCATTCAAAAACATTACCCACCTTAAATGTGACATATGAGCTGTGCAGTCCAATCGAGAAACAAACAAATGTGTTAGTTGTAAAATATCATGAGTGAGATGTGTATGATACAGTGGTTGCATAGGTGTGGACACCCTTAAAACAATGCTTTTTTAAAACACCTGTTAAGTGAACTACTGCAGTCACTCTTCCTGGGAAGGGGAGTATCAGCATGGCACATCTTGACTTGGCATTATTTCAACAGTCTTCCCTGCAAAGGTCCACAAACCCTGTCAGCTGACAAGGGCAGCTTATGTGCACAGACGTTGGAGGTCACACTGGGGATTTACTATTGGTATTAAGTCTAATATTTGTCTGGCCCACTGCATACCCTTGATTGTATTCAGGTGGAGCCATTCTTAGGTAGCTTTGGCTGTATGCTTCAGGTCATTGTTGTGTTGGAAGCTGAAACCCCTCTCCATCCTCAGCTGTCTTTGCAGATGCTTGACGGCTTTGGCCCACATGTTTATTTATTTATTTATTTTCAGTTTGATTACCGGGGAAGTCAACTGGGCCAGAACATGCCCATTTTCGGTGGAGACCCGGGGAGAAAAGCTCCATAAGCAATACAATTTGTTTGTGTCTTTTGGCTTTTCCCAGTTAGGGGTCGCCACAGCAGAACTCCGGTCTGCTAATGATTGGTAGTGGATTTTTACGTACCGGGTTACCAGCCCTGATGCACAACCTTCAATGAAGGCATGCCCCATTCACATATGCCTCCACGCAGAAGACGCTCTAGCTGAGAATCGAATGGGACAACGTCTTGCTATGAGGCGACAATGCTACCGCAGCACCACCACCACAGTTCTCCATAAGCAATACAATATTGGTTACATAATGGTAATGGAAAAATACATGTATAAAATTCATACAGTAAGAAAATGCAAATGCATAAAATGTACATCATAAAACACAGTTTACAGGTATTTCCATTCAGCGCAGCATGATCAACTGTCTGTAAAATAATGATCTGAGGTTTCTTGTGTTTTTACATTAGAAAGGGGGGCAGTTTGCATGCAGATGTTTTAATTAAGTAAGGTAAAAACTTGCTGTGCAGACAATAGAAATACTGTGATATTTACAATATTTACATACTTGGAATCAGGTGAGAGAATTGCTTAATCAGTGACTGTCAGCTTAAGTCTATTTTAGGAGAATAGAAATATTAGTTTAAGGGAAGAGTGGAGCAAGGAGTATGAAGAGCTCATTGGGGAATTCCCTTAAATTTAGGTAGGGTGTAAGCAGGAACATTTCCGTTTGGATGACAGGTATGAGAAAAGTTGGGTCTTGAAGGTTTATGAGTTAGGCATAGTCCTAAGTGAAGGAGGGAGAGAGTTCCATTTCTTGCCTAGAGAGAAAGAGAGTAGAAGCTGGCCAGCAGGACGTTTAGGTTTGTGGATAGAAATTAAATTTTGGTGTTCAGATCTCAGAGATCTTTTTGGGATGTATGGGGGAAGGATGTTTGTTAAGGCTGGGTATTTATCTGGGTAGAATATTAAATTGTGAGTGTTGTGAACATGTGAATGTTATTTGAACTGTTCATAATTCCCTCCACCATGCCGACAGGCCTAGGTCCAACTAATGAATAGCATTCCCAAAGCAGGTCACTGCCAGCAGTGAGCTTCAACATGTGGATGGTGGTCTTCAGGTAAAGTAAGGTGTTGCATGTGCACCACATGTAGTTTAGGGATAGTGGCTGTAAGTTTGAACCTTGGTCTCACCATTACACATTTCAACACATGCCTTTGGGAGACCTGGTGTTATGTTTTGCTACTTGTACACAGTCCTGCATGGTGTTTGGCATGGGTAAATGCTTCTGTCTACTGACCCTACCCCATAGGCCAGACATATACAGACTCCAGGTGAGTGTTGACATGTACTACACAAAAAGTACTTGCCAGAGAGTCCTGCAAGTCCCTCAGTGTTGCTGCATGTCTCCTGGTAGCCTCACTGACCAGTACTCAACATGTCCTTTCATCTGTTTTGGAAAGACATCTGGTTCTTTTCACAGCACTGTTGTCCCATATTTAATCTACCTTTTGATGACTGTTTCCACTGTGTTCCATGGTATATGCAATGCTGTGTTAATGTTGTTTTATCCTACTTTTGACTGATACCTTTCAAATGTGAGACACCTATGATGCTTTGCAAGATGTGTGCAAGCCATGGATGCTTCTAGTACAGGCAACTGAGCAAATGTCATGAATACACAGCCCTGACAGTGGACCATTATTCATTGTTACATTGAGTCCCTGTAATTGATGGCAGGTGTGCACCCAAGCACAGTGAATGCTGTCAGTACATCACAAGCTGCTCCTACAATGTGTTATTTGGAGGGTGTGCACACATATGCATCCAGTGTAGTGTAAGGTTTGTATATGCCATATTTGGTGGCCCAACATATTGTTGGGTTTTACACGCTGATTGTTCATGTTATGGTCACATTACAGGTTGGAAAATGTGTGGAATGTAATATTGTGGTCCTCATTGTACATATCAGAAACACTTGGCATCTTGACAGGGGTGTGTACACTATGGTATCCACTGTATAGGAGTAATGTGTCATACATGTCCCTACTGTAGCCCATTTGTCCCCCCAGTTTGTTGGTCTCTGTCCAGACATCTTGCACTGACAGGTTGTAAGATATGCTGCAGGAATGTTACATTACCTTTCAGATAGGCCCCTGTGGTGACCACTGTGATGCACTACAGTTAACACCACCACCAGTGAACATGGACATCAAGGAATATGGCTAGGTGTGTATTGGCAAAGCACAACAATACAATGACATACTCACCAGCTACAGGCTGCTGTCCCACTTGCAGACCAGAGGGAGCTAAATAGGTGTGGGAGAGAGGTACTGTCAGCAGACTCACATGTGACCTTGGTACAGGGAAGAAGCAGCATTTCTGCACATTAATAGTACAACCCCAAATACTACGACATATGCTGCCTAGCACCGTAGATGTGCACTTATGTGTATTACCAAACCTTGTCCACAACTACTATCTTATCTGACATATGCATGTAGATACTCTACAGATACAAGTATGTATGCTAAACTACTCTACTAATGTGCACTAAGGCCTTATCTGCACACTCCTCATCCATTATTTGGGGGGCACCCACATCCACAATGCTAGATTCAGCAAGATGTTGCGTGCCTGGAGTGGGTGCACCAAGGTTGGCAAGGAGCTGTTTGGTGGGTGTCAGTGGGACCTGCATGACTAGGCCCTCACCTGTGGCTGTAGCTTCTTTGGCTATGGCAGCAGCCCTTCACCGGGCATTATGTATCAGGTCGGTAGCACTATGCCGGACCTGCTCATAGGTTTTTGTGTGCATGCCAACATCATTTACCCTGTGGACTAGGTCATTCCACAGGGCGGTCCACTCCTGTAGATGTTCCTGATTATGGCCAAACATGATATCATAATGGTTGACGATAACATCAATTATTGCAGATGTTTCTGCTGCATTGTAGGGTGGATTTCTGGTGTGCTGCATCCCGCCTGGAAGACATAAACAGTGAAACACATCATAGCACCTCATACAGTTGTCAACAGTATGGACAGAAATTGCACATCAATAGTGGATATTTATTGCCAGCACTCACAACTACACCATAGCCCTGTAATCTATCAGCACAATATTAGCTTGCATTGCACTCCTGGCCCTGATGTATCATACCCCCTCCAGTGATGGACAGTTAGTTGCACAAACCTCTATTCCCCATTCATTTCTGTGTAGAGGGATGACAGTGGCCATCTTCCATGTGGATGTGGTGTGGATGTTGCAGAGGCTGTGATTGACTATGGTGTGTGATGGAACTATGAGCACTTGCCCGAGTTCATGTAGGATGCAGACAGGGATGTTATCAGGCCCCATGGAGACTTGCTGTTGTTGTCTTTCAGTAGTCAATATGTACCTGCTCACCACTGATGAGGGGAAGGGTGTGGTTGATGTGCATATCTCCCTATAGGGATGGGGGGACAGGGGGGTGATGTTCACACCTAACCTGTCTGATGCAGGTTGCCTATAGCCATGGCATGTGTGTATGAGGTGTGATTTAACACCAGTACAGGGTGAATTGTGTTGTTGTCTCTGAGACTGACAGCATATGTGGAGACACCCTTGTGACTGGCCTTGGCAGTGTGGATTTGTGTGATTTCTGCTCATAGTTAGCCTTACAGGAAGTCACCTGTGACCTTACATGCTTGTTCAGATAGAGGTGAACATGCTTCCAAATTGTTGTCTGCACCTATGTGACCCTGTACAGCAATATAGCAACATATTATGTGTTTTGTGTATTGCTACTTTCTACCAAAGGGGATTACTATACCTTGGTGGAGGAGGGTTTTACAGGTCAGGTATTGCTGAGTCCATATGGTTACAGTGGATATATAAGTATACACACCCCTGTTACAATGCCTGGTCTTTGTGGCATTCCCCAGGGCTCAGTCCTAGAACCCCTCCTGTTCGGCATATACTTCTCAGAGGTACAGGCAAGCATAGGAGGACTATGGCTGATCAAGTTCACAGACGACTGCAAATTAGGGGCTATAATTGACTCTCTGGCTGATACAGACATCCTCCGAAAGGGTCTCACTGAGACAGATACCTGGTGTCAAAACCATGGCTTCAAGCTAAATGCCAAAAAGTGCATAGTCATCCCCTTTGGAAAAAACAAAGTACCCACAAACTACCACATAGATGGTAGTCCCCTAAATACAGAAGATGTAATAAGGGATCTGGGGACCCAAGTAGATAGTAACCTCTCTTTTGATAATCACATTGCCAAAGTACTTAGAAAATCCTTCTATGTGGCCCACCTAATCACAAAAGGGTTTGCATACAGATGGAAAGAGGTCATTGAGCCCCTCTATGCATCACTAATCAGACTAATCATAGAGTACAATGCCCCATTTGGGATGTACCTTACAAGACACCTGCAACAACTGGAAAGACCACAGAAGTACCTCACCAAGAAGAACACTG